>NC_046368.1:20775313-20852215 GCF_011125445.2 Fundulus heteroclitus
ACTAGCCTAAATCACTATTTTTTTTACAAGGTCTACTGCTTGGTTCTGGTGCTGACTACAATGTTTTTGCGTCAAACATTTATCTCTGGGTCACCAGAAACCTGTCTCATTCCTTAACGCCATGATGGCTAGATGTTTGCATGATGTTCACACACTAGCATATAATTGTTTGAACAGATAAACTTTCAGGAAGTGCAATTTGCACTCAAGGATAATAGGCAAAATGAAATCGTCCTTGTGTTTTGACCCAAACTGTTTTAAAGCAAAATAAAAGTCATCTATATAATCCTAACTGACCTAAATAAATGTTTTTCTTGATTTCACATCAGATATTGAGGAAAAGATTTGTTCATGCTGTGTGTTGTAAATTACTGGTTCAGTTGTGTGTGTGTCACACTACATAATAAATTTGTCTTAATAAAGGTCAACTGTGTGTGAGTCTTTTCCAGTAACCTCAGAACAATAATAAATAAACCAAAAAATTCTTCTAAGCAGATCATCTCCTGCTTCTTTCTTCAGATTGGCTCCTACTTTGGCAGCGTGCTGCAGACTGTTGATATCGACAGGGATCCTACACTGACCTCCTTTTAGTTTGGAGCTCCAATGTACATGGGTCCAGAAAGAGATGAGCAGCAGGTCAAGTCTACGTGTGTACAACTTAATGAGTATAAAACAACAAAACATTGCCGCAGGTTAATCATTTTGCTACTGACGTTCTAACGAGAATAATCTCGAAATCTTCTTTATTTCCAGAGGGGCACAAAGTTTTGCCACAAGTTTAATTTAACGCCTGTCAACCAGTCCTGTTGTACGGCCCACTCAGACAGCTGTGCCATTAAAAACGAGCCCTGTGGTGCTCGGTTTGGTACAGCCATAGCTGCGGTGTCCGATCTTAACCTCGATGGGTTCAACGACGTGGTGATCGCGCCCCTTTTGAGAATGACCACAGAGGAGGCGTCTACATCTACCATGGGAGCAACGATAGGTTGCTGAAGGAGAATATGTACAGGTTAGACCACCACCACAACAACAATACAACAATATATATTGTGGTTGATTTTTTTTTTATTGTTTATTTATCTTAAGACAGAAAAAATTATAGTTTGTCAAAGATGTCTAGCGATATCTGACAGCTGATTAGAATAATCCCGTCAATAAGCTGTGCTTTTGTCTCTACTTGTCTGTGCAGCACATCCCTGCAGGCGGAGATAAGGTGAAGTTCTTTGGTCAGCCATACATGGAATCATGGATCTAAATGGAGACGGAATCACTGACGTTACCATAGGAGGTCTAGAGGAGGGCTTCCCTGTTCTGGTGAGCGGATGCATCCTCATATTTAAACGTTTAGCCTTGTGATATACATTCCACTTCAGTCATGACTAGCGGCAGCCGCCCTCGTTTCCCCAAAGGCATCATCTACACGTCTGCTTTACATTGTCTTATTCTGGGTTTTTACACAGCTGTGCTTGTCCATTGGGTGACCAGAGCCAGATGTCCCCGATAAATGGGGACAGTCTCCGTTTTGGATGACCTGTCCCCAGAAACGTCCCAGATTTCAGTGTATCATGATGGAGTAAAAAGGTTTAACGCAGCAAGAGGCATCCCTGGTTTTCATTAGAGATATCTGGTGACCTTATTCCTTAATGATCTCCATGTTTAACCCCCTGCTCCATACAGTATTTCACTGCTGAACACCAGTATGCTGAATCCACCCACATTATGACTAAGCTTCCCAGGCAGAACTTCTCCCACAGCGTCTCCTAGAAGGAGGCCAACAAAGCTGTGTGAAAACTTCATTTCCCATGTGGTTTAGGGCCTAAATAGCATTTTTCTGTGTGTTTTTGACATCTCAGTACTAGGGTGACTAGATCTCAAATGACTAAGTGTGCGAGAATAGGATGCTTGTGAGGGAGATTGCGGGACACATAACCAACACTATGATGAATCATACATTTTATTTTAACAGATCGAAACATTACAATAATCTCTGCTTTGCCTGTTATTGCTCAACAATTAATTATTACAACTTACGAGTTTATAAAAAGGCATTGTTTAACTTTTTTGAAGCATAATGAAACAGTAAAATTTTAGCCCTGTGACTGGCGACCTGTCCAGGTAGTACCCCACTTCCCCACCTCTCGCATCCAAAAGCCTCACTGCTGGAGATAGTCACCACTCCCCCTGTGTTACGTCAAGCCGCATTTTCCCATCAGATACGGCTTGAAGTAACACCTGCACGGAAAAGCAGGTATAGAAAATCGATGGATGACATGTGGAACTTTAAAAAAGTTTAATAAAATTCTTCTAAGTTTATCAGGAAAAAAACTTTAAAAGTAGCCTTTAAAGATGAACACTTTTTAATTAGATACATTTTATTAAACTTTTGCGTAAAACTAAGTATTGTTGAAGTTAATCTTGGTTGCTGTAGCTTGTCTGTCTGGTAGATGTTTTTGGGTTTGAGTAAAAATTAGTCCATAGATCCACAGACAGGAGGCTTTTTCAGCTGTGTTTCTAATGCGACTCGCTTCTACAGAGTCGCTTCAAATTGAGCTCCACTCCGTGTAAAAAGGAGTGGAGCAAACTTTCGCAAATTTCATAAAAGGCTCTCCGAGAATCACCTTTCTCTGGCCTCACCCAGTTAGAAATTGTTATCTGCAGCTCTTTTTTTACCTGGTTTCCTTAGTAATCTTTATGCATAAAAATCCTTGTCATTTTAATTCATAAGTGTCCTGGTGCGCAGCTGCTCATGACATGGAGCATGAGCATGCTGCATTATTGATTGACAGTCGACACAGCTCTCAATGATGTTTATTGCAGCTCTGCATTCTTTGTTTCAGAAAAGCACTAGTGGGTTGATTTTTTAAAACCTTTTTTCCGAAACTGACACGGTCAATTGGGTCAGTTTGCGTGACAGCGGTGAGAAGTGCGGGACAGTCCCGCACAAATCGGGACATCTGGTCACCCTGCTCAATACCTCTTGCTCCATTTTGTGTTGTTTTCTGGTAGGATGTTGTGGCTGGCCAAAATTACGTGTTTGAATTATTGGCAAAGTATACTGTGTCTTGGAAAAATATGTTTTAATAAGCAAAAATCAGACTAAGTATGCATTGCATTGTTATTAACCTGCAAATCTCTTGGCGAAGGCTTCCGTCACCTTTGCACATTACAAGATTAATTTTATTTTGCCAATTCTACTTGCAAAAATAGTTTGGATGGTGTATATACAATTTTAAGTCTTCCCAATTGGATTTAGGTCTGGACTTCGACTGGGATAAATAAGCCTCCATCAAAACCAATGTCATGTAGCTCCATCTGCATGTTCGTTCATATCGTTGCCTTAGAAGAGCTTTCCCACCACTTGATGCTGCCACTTTCTCCATGGGCATGGTGTCTTCAGTGTGATGTTCATTCTTTTGTATGTAGATCAAGAAATGTTTGCTTCCATGTGGCTGGAGCTGTCATGGTTTAGGTTTTTTGTTTGTTTTACTTTGGACATTTCTGGACTTTTCTTATTTAGCCTGTCACCTTCCAGCCATCAGCCACTATCCAATCAGCTTAGTCTCTCTTCAGCCACCACCCTATTCAAGATCATCTCCACCTGTTACCACTAATTAAGTCTACTCAGCTCACCTGTTCACCAGCCTACATATACCCTCATCAGCCAACTCATCGCTGCCAGAACATTCCTCTCTCTCTATTTCTCTCTTCGCTCCTTGTTTTTAGTCTCTACCGTATCCTGCGTGCCCTGCCAGCTGGACTCTCCAAGTTGCCTGTGTCTCCGTGCTGCAGTGCTACCTGTTCCTCCGTGAGTCCCAGCCGCTTGCTCTGCCCGTTTTCACCGCCTGTTCCGCTCTGTTTTGATCTGCATCCCTGCTGCTTATCCCCGACTGCCTGCACCTGCTGCCATTATTCACCTACTGAAGTCTGGTACTATTCATCTGTCTCGTCCGCCATTATCCATCCATTTCAATAAACTTCTTAAACGTAACTCTGTGTTCGGCTGAATTTCGGGTTCGCAACCCTCATCTCTTGACAGTACGTCCTGGCTTGTAACAAACCTGTCGCCTGCACAGAGTTCATGTTTAGGATCCAGCCAAATGGACTTAGCCCCGATCACCCTGAGAAGCAGGGTGGAATCTGCATTTAAGGAAATACAAGTTAGTTTGGATATTATTGCTACATTTAGCATGCCTTGGGTGTGAGTGAGTGCAGCTGCTAAGATGCGGGACAGCGATTTCTCAGCTCTTCAACAGGCCACTTCCACTCAGACCTCCACTCACCTGCTTATCTGCCTCGCCTGCTGTATCTGCCGCTACCACTTACTCAACGGCAACGACAGTTTCCTCATTGCCGACTAACTCCTCCCAGCGCACACGCCATCCTTGCCGGCACAACAACACCTCCGTTGTCCATCCCAAGGCTCAGCCTGACGTCACCAGAGCTCCCCCAATGAATCGGACCGACGTCATCACAGTCACTCCGGTGAGTCGGCCTGGCGTCATCAGGCTAGACGCCCCTCAGTTCCCCATTGTTTCTGTCATCATCTCCATGATTCTTAGCTTGCCCCACATGTAAGATCTTCCGGATCGGTCCTGAAGACCACTCCTCCTCCAGCCAAAGCCCCTCATATCAAGGAGTCACTTCTGTTCTTGGGTTCTGTTCCTGCCACCAAGGGTCCAGCTGGCGGCTGTGCTCCAGTCTGCGTGGGTCCAGTGTTTGCCTCTGCTCCAGGCTGCGAGGAGAGGGTCCAGGTGGACCCACCTCCAGCCTTCACTCCAGAGTCCTTAGAAGTGGGGGCCCAAGTGGCTCATTCCCCAATATTGCTCCCTGATTTGGTTGATGTCAACACTCTGGTTGGTCTGCCAGCCATCGCTGAGGTCCACGGGGAACTCATTCACCGACCTCAGCACTCAGGGCATCTCCTTCTGCCAAAAGCCATACACCGTCATTGACACCCTCTGTCGAGGGTCCTTGCACCGGTCGACGCCGGTGCCAGGTGTACTGTACACTGAAGCGGGCGCCTGACCTTTCCTTTATTAAATAAGTCACTTTCCAAGCACCAGCACATCTATTCAATCAGCCACTCCTCAGTCTTCCTCACCCATCACCACATATTCCTGGATCATCTCTACCTGTTTACCACTAATTAAGTTTAATGAGCTCCATGTTCACCAGCCTAAATATTACCCCCTCCGCCCAACCCATCACCTGCCAATGCAGCTCTCATGTCTCTATCTCTCTAGTCACTCCTTGTTGTGAGCACTTTACGTATCCTGCGTGCACCCTGCAGCTGCTATCTAAGTTGCATGTGTCTCCGTGCTGCCGGTTCGCGACTTGTCCTCACGTGAGCCCAGCCGCTTGCTCTGCACGTTCTCTAATGCTGCTTCCGCTGTTTTGACTGCATCCCTCCTGATTTACTCATCCTCTACTGCCTGTTCCTGCCTGCCGTTATTCACCTACTCAAAGTCCGGTACTAGTCATCTGTCTCATCTGCCATTATTCGTCCTTTTCAATAAACTTCTTAAATGTAACTCTGTGTCCGGCTGAATTTCGGATTCGCCAGCCTCATCTCCTGACAGGAGCATCTTCTTTCCTCTCATTTCCTGTGCTTTGAACTGGACTGGCTCTCCCTCTCTTCCTTAGAAGCCAGATATTGGGAGTGCACAACTAAATTTAACATAACACTCATAATTAGTCGAGAAAATTTGCACACAGGTAGAGTTTTGTTGCTTATTAGATAGGCCTATACTCATAGTAACAAGTTCTTAAACTGCATTTCCATTTTGAGGTATCAGAGTAAAGACGCCTAAAAAATGTATAGTGCCCTATTGTTTTAGGTAAGTAAATTATGTTTATATTGCACCATTCACACATAAAAATCACAAAGTACTTTACAGAGTGTAATAAATACCAAATAGAAATATTACAAGAACAACTTACAAGGATAACATCAAAAATATGTACATTTAAGTAAACGCTTGTCTAAATAAAAGTGTATTCAGCTTTTTAAAAGATTCAACAGAGTTGGCCACACGGAGATAGGTCCCCTCAAGTTTTAAACTGGGTCTTAAGGACCTTCACAAGGTTTTGGCCCGAGGACCGGAGAGTGTGGCCAGAAAAGTAAGGGATTAAAAGGTCTGAGATGTATTGGGGGGCCTGTTCATTAAAAGCTCTAAAAGTCAAAACTAAAATGTTAAAATCAATTCTAAATTCAATAAAACCATTGTTAAAACCATGTATTAGCAGTATGTACTGTCCACTTCACAATTGTTCACTACTTTGTGTTGGTCTGTCACATAAAATACCAATAAAATACTTTGAAGTTAGTTCTTCTAAGAAGGTTTTAGGGGTCTGTTGTAGAAGATTTCAGTCAACTGCAGCAGAAAACTGGAACTAGAAGTGCAACCAAATGAGGTACTGATTTTGGGGACACAGAGAGTGATAAGACTACTTAGAACCAATACTGCATCATGTAGATGTAACTGAGGTTAACCAATGAGGGTTTGATAAATGAACAAATAGCAGCGGGTTTGCTTACGAGAACGGAGAGAGGGCCAACTCATCAAGGAGTAGAGCTGGTCATGGTTTGTGTAAAATGAGGCTCCAATAACGAAGCGGATAGCAGCGTGGTAAATGACATCCAGTGTTTGGAGGAAGGTTTTGGGGCTGACCTGTAGATTACGTCACTGTAATCCAGGATTTGGAGCTGTAACATTTTGAGCAGTAGACGTTTTGCAGGGTGTGTTACGGGGGATTTGTTATAATAGAGAAAACCAATACGGAATTAGACCTTTGTGAGCAGTAAATTTCTGAGTTTCAAATGAAGGTTCAGTCAAGGCAGATGCCCAGATATTTGTATGTCTCAACATCAATCACTGAGCCATCTAAAGAGAATTCTTTTAGGTAGGATATTTGGTAGTGGAATGTACATTTAGTTTTATTTGTGTTTAAAACTAAGTGAAGGCTGGACATGGCACATTGAATGCTGTGAAGAGTAATTTGCTATATAATGCGGTAGTCAGCCAGGCATTGGTGGTAAACCGGATAATGGTGTCATCAGCATATACATGTGAATGGGAACCATCTGTGGCAAGAGGAATGTCACAACATAAATATTAAACAGTGTGGGACCCAGTGTGATTCCTTGGGGGCAGCCTTTGGTTATGCAAGGGGGATCAGAGAGAGGACCCTCTATCCTCACCGGTCCAGATACATCTTCAAGAGTCTTACATCTTTTAGTCTACGAAGCAACATTTTGTGGTGCACAGAGTCCGAAGCCGTTGCCAGATCAATAAATACAGCATCACGACGCTCTTTGTCAGCAGTGACACAAATCACATTCAGTGCTTTGGATGTAGTGGCGATGAAGTCCAGATCTAAGCCAGGATGAACTGGGTTAAGAATATTATAAGTATCCAATTGGTATATGAGCTCATTTTAATTTTAATTAAAAAGTGTCTAGTTTGACTCTGTCAAAAGTATCAATAGTTTTGTTTCTCTTTGTTTATTTCAAAAGGTCGAGAGATGTTGCAGAGCTGCGTGCCAGCATGAAATTCGACCCTAATAAAATCAACCTGCAGCAGGCCCAGTGTGAACACAGGGGGCGTAAATCTGCTTGTGTGAACATCAGTGTGTGTTTTCACTATAATGTTAAGTCTGACAAGAAAGATGTCGATTTAAATGCAGGTGAGTTATGAAGCTTCATAGCGCATATGCTTTCGCTTCTGTGGGCTCAGTAAACTCCACAAGATTTTTTTGTGTTCCTTCTGATTGTCGATTTTCTTTTTGTTGTTTGTTTGTCCCTTAGAAATCCGCTATAGTATAACTCTGGATGGTCTGCGTGCCAAAGCCAGGGCTTCGTTCACCAACACGGACTCAGATAAAAGTGATCGTAAGACGACGAAGACATTCCACATCAAAGACCAAGAAGAAAAATGCATGAAGGAAACATTCATCATGTCGGCAAGTACTCTGACTTTTTTTTTTTATTTTTTTTATAATGTCCAGTTATGTGCTGATACTTTTTTGAGCAAAAGCAAGCCACAGACTTTGTTTTTATTCACCGTTAAAGCTAATCAGCTATACTTGATCACTAGATTTGCCGACAGTTAATTTTGCAACTTTAATTTTAGGGTTTTGCTGCAGGTAAATGGTGAGCAGATGTTAGTTGTAGAGGAGACAGGATAAACCTGTGAAAGGTCCCTTGGAGAGCAGAAAGAGCTCAATTCTAACATGAAACTGACCTGTAATGATCAAAGGATGCCGAGTTTAGCTCAATGCTCCACAGAGTGATAAATCATCAGATCTGAACACTCATGGAGGCATGTCGAAGGAATGTGAATGAGCAAAATAAGTTAAAAAGGAGGCACATAATCTGTTTTATTGATACAACAAAGGGACATTCCCAATTAAAGGTCTTTTTTTGCAATGACTACATCTCTTGTTGCTCATTACAGCAGACGCCTTTTAAAGTCAGCACTTTAGCATCTTCTCTAAACTGTAAATCTCCCCTATTTCCGCTGTTCCTTTAGTACCAGCTCTGTATTGCAACAAAAGAAGTCACTGATTAGCTGTCCTTAAGTAACAGAAAGAGGAACTAATCAGTGGAAACAGCTGCTGCTGCTTTTTTGTGCGGATCACGAATGTTTTCACTGTGCCAGTCTGTGCCGAAATTCCCCGCATATTTCAAGCCAGCACTCTGAAAATTTGTTCCGGATATAAACGCTGCTGCTGTTCTTCCACTAGCGGCTGCTCCTGCAGAGGGCAATCGCAGATTTTGACTTTGTGGTAAAAAAAAGACGACATACTATAAAGCAAACGGAATCCGTCTCAGGACAAATGCTTAAACAGCAAACAACAGTAAATGAATGCCACATCATTTACTGAAGTTACAGAAGTTTACAGAATGTGTCATTTGCATCTCAGTTAGCCAAAAGCCTCAATCCTAGAATGACTTAATGTGCCGACATGACCGCTGTTGTCTTGTCAGAATCCAAAATGTTGTCTGAGAGCAACCATATGGAAATGATTGCTGATTAAGCACTATCACAGCAAAATAATTTTAGTCTAAGTTTATCCTAAAACATTGCATTTTTATGGGATCCTTGAAAGTAGTATTAGGCCTTAAACACTTTTCCACATTTTTGAGTATTTTGATGTACTTTGTAGTGTATTCTATGAGGGCTTTGATGTGATAGACCAATAACAATGTAGTGCATGTTAATACAGTACAATACAGCTATGATTGTGGTAAAGTGACAAAAGTCCAAATGGTCTGAAGACTTTTGCGAGGTGGGAACCTCAGACCAACCACTTAATCACTTATTCTGGGACAGAGAAAGTACCGTTTCTCATTTGGAGGTTTTATTTTACAAATGGCAAAAATCTGCACCTTTTATGATTTCACTGAGATGTATTTTATACAGCTTGATGGACTTTCCTTCGTTCAATATTATGTTGTCACCAGTTAATGGAAAACCCCCATGAACAAGAATTCAAGATTCATTTTTATAACTAAAAGGTCAATATGATGTCATAGCTTTTTTTTTTTTGTTTCTCATTAACTGCCTAACACATTGGTAACCATATGTTCTCCTCAAGCTTAACAAGTAAATACATCATCTCAACATCTGCTGTATGGACTGGCACATAAATCTGTGCAGACATTCATAGTTCCCTGAGGATAAATCCGGATTGTCTGACCTTTGCTCTGTGATCGGTTCGGTGTTTTTGTTTAGAATAAAGGATTGGGTTGGTTTACCCGTGCAGTTTTCTGTGTAAACTCAGTTGAAACAGTTTGCTAAAATAGGCCTGGGGTTATGCTTGCTCTCAAAACACTATTAAATCTATGTGCCGTAGGTCTCACAAGTGACTGGAAGGTTTCTTTAGAGCTGTACATCCACCCAGTGACACAGTAGCATCAGTTCTCGACATTTCACACTTGTACAATCAATACAGTTCCAGATTTGACAAGTAGATATTGAATTATAAGTGCTGAGAGGCTGACAGGTTATAAATTGCATATTAAACATTCCCCATAGTGTCAATATATCAGCATCAGGTTTATGCAGAATTGTGGGCTACCATCTGAAAAAAATGGCACATGTTCAGTAAGATTCAGTAAAGATGCTGCAGCTTGAGAAATCTTCCAATTGTCTACAGAGTTTTGATTATATGAGACGAGGAAGGTAGCTCTGTGTTTTTGTTTTCTTACTTTCTCCTCCTTTTCTCATTGTTTTCTTCCCGGCCCATCTTCTCTTGTTCAGGCCCGGCTGGACTTCAGAGACCCGCTCTTGGTGTCTTTGGACTTTGGACTTGTTAACGAGGACCAAGGCCCCGTCCTGGATGAAAGCCTACCCAAATCCATCAATAAGACAGTAAGAACACTCTGTGTTATTCAGCTGTCTGTTTCACTTATCCAGACACTACAAAGCACTAGGCTGAAGATTTTGAAGGGACTTGCAATGCACGTTATTTTCACAAGTAACCAGATTTTCTGAGGTGATAAATAACTAGATGTTAGGAAACCTGTTCAATCAAGGCATAATTGTGTATAGCACATCTTATTAGTATTTGGCCCCTTACAGAGTTTGTCTCTCTTTGCTTTTTTGGCCCACTTAAATGTTTTAGTTCAAACTACTTTTAATATCTGTCAAATATTAAACAAATAGATGTATACAAAAACACACACACACACACACACACATATATATATATATATATATATATATAGCTCTGGATTTTCTAAAAGTAAGCTGTAGTCTATTAAATCAAAGTCTATTAGGACTGCTCCACAAGTCCGTTGACTATCCATCTCTTTGTACCATTTGTCACTCATTTGTGTCGATGTGATACAAGTGGAGTATCCTTTTCTGTAAGCATGTTAAAGACTTGATTATATATATATATATCTTTGAAAATAAGACAGTATCTGATCAAACATTACTTTTTCACTAATCTTGCTTAAAGCGGGTGGCAGGCTTATTGACCAACTATTATTGCTGCGTGAATGTTTCATGCATTTCTCATGGGAACTTATATTATCAGAGCAGGTATTTAGTGTAATAAGATTTAACTTGAAAATACTTAGCTTATTAATTAAACAAAAAGTTTGTGATCTCAGAAACATAATGGATTCAGAATGGCTTTATTTTCCCTTCGTCTTTTCCCCGGGGTTGATTTTGTTTTTTTTAAAAGGTGAACCTCTAAGATCGGTGGTGTCTTTGGCGCAAACGTCCACAAAATATACTAGACAATGACTTGTAGGAACATATTAAAGAAAGAGATGGGTCTTTTTTAATGGTTTTTCCTATTCTGTGAGCGTCCTGTCTGTTCTATTCAATAACAATAACAGGAAAAGTCCTAAAAGTGTCCCCTTTGCTTGACTTAGTGTAGCACTGTGAATTGCTGCTCTCAGCCCACCCAACACTGACGGAGGTCAGGCCCTTAACTTTCACACAGGAGGGTCTGCACGGTACATTTTTTGCCAAACAAAAGGCAGACTCTAGTGGTGGACAAATAAAGTGGACAACTTCTGTAAGACTTCTCGCCTTTATCTGGAAACATCGCTTAGCGCAGTAGCTATCTGCACGCCTTCTTGTTAGGGCAAATATGCATGTGGGAGTGTGGGAAGACTGCACTGGCCATTAAAACACACAGAGGCAGACTTGTGAGAAACAGTGAAGGATGGTAGTCAGCTGTTGCAGATATTAATGCATTGGTACACTGTAAAAAAAATCTGTTGTTTTTACTGAAAAACTTTGGCAGCCCTTGTTTTTCAGTAAATAAAATACAGTGAAAATGTAAACCAATTTACAGAACCACCCATATATTTTATCTTATAAAACTGTCACTGCTTGTTATGTGGCCCTTTTTTATTGAAAGCAAGCTGAGAAGAAGGGGGGAGACATTTAGCAAAGGACCGCAGGCCGGAATTGAACCTGGGTCAGCCAAGCTGAGGACTGAGGGCTCCTTTCATGAGCTCCACGTGTTAGCCTGCGCCACCAGCGCACCCTGTTACTTAAATACATAAATTACTTTATTTATAGTTCAATAGAAGAATGGAATGCCTTGCCATTAAAACTGATCAACATAGGACAAATGTCTATATTCAAAAGACAACCGTGGAGATATATTGCCGTCGACTATTTGTATTGTAATTAAACTATTTGTGAATGAAATGCAGGTTGTGGACAGATATGTGTGGACAGAACATTGTTAATATTTTTGTATATGTATGTTTTTCATGTGGACCCCAGGATAATTAGCTGGTTGTAATGCTGAGCTCATGGGGATTCAATTAAATCAAAATAAATAACAACACACAACTATAAGCCAATTTGCTCTCACCAATATACATAAAAAGTGTTAAACTCCCTAGTGTTGAATTATATATTTAATTTACTACATCTTTAAAACAGCAGCAAGAAAATGATCCCCCTTTTAGCCATTTGGTTTTTGAGTCCAGTTTCATTCTGTATCCGCCACTGGATGTAGGTCTGGACTTTGACTAGGCCATTTCAACAAATGAATGCAGCTCGTGCCAAAAAGACACTTTTCTGTAGCTCTGGTGGTGTGTTTTTGGGTGGGTCCCTAGCTAGACTGTGAACTTGATTTCTGTTCCCAGGTCTTTTGAAGCCTCTAAGAGATTTTCTATCCATCTTACCATCACTCTGACCAGCTTCCCTGTACCTGCTGGGGCAGAAAATCAACCCCCGCATCATGACGCTACCCCCTCCTTGCTGTACAGTGCTTTCTTTGTGCTACACATGGCGCTATAGGCTGCAGGCTATAAATGTTAATTTCGATCACTAACCAGAGCACATTCCTCGACATTTAACTGTGCCCCCCCACTCCCACATGCCTTGTAGCAAACAGCAACTCCTTGTAAGGGGGGCTTTTGAACAAATACTTTCTTCTTGCAACTCTTCCATGATGACCAGCTCTTCTGAGGAATTCAAAGAACAGCTGGATTTGTGCTGAGATTAACTTACACACATGTGGAATCTTTGCAATTAATTTATGACTTTTGAAGGCAGTTAGTTTTACAGGATTTTATTAAAATGTATCAGAGTAAAGGGGTTTGGTATGCAAATCTTTGTCACCTATCATATTTATCTTTGTAAAAGTCTTGACAATCACTCACTCAATTGTGTTAGTCTGTCACATGAAAAAAACAAAAGATATATAAGACTGATATGACAAAAGGTGAAAAATGTTTCAAGGTTATGCAAACTTTTGCAAGGCACTGTATGTTGCTTTAGGCCTAAATTGGTTCCTTTGTTTAAGACATGCATTATGAATTAATTTAAGCAAATGAATCTTTTAAATAATGATAAACCTTTTAAGGTTCACCTATTTTTGTCCCTCTGGATTGTTTCTATCTTGAAGATTCCTTTGGTGGACTGCGGAGATCATAAAAAGTGCATCACTGACCTGTCCCTCAAAGCAGAGCCAAGTGAGAAAAGGTATTGCTCTCTCGGACTGAAATGTTTTCAGGTTTTTCAAGTTTCCTGACATCCTCATACATTGTAGACCGTAAAAAGGGAACAACTTTTTTCAAATACATTTAATTCAAAGTAATTGGAAGGGAAAAAGTATGAGAGACATCAACTGCAAAGTCGGAAACTGTCTAGTTTTATTTAGAAGACAAGTAACCCAGAGCGTGACTGCCCCCCTGTGGGGAAACATCAACACTCCAGTCAGTCATGCTGACACTGTTGTTCTTCTTCAGCATGCTGATCAAAGTCAACACAAAAGATAAGCTCGAAGTGAGCATTGACATCAAGAACAGAAAAGACAGCGCCTACAACACCAAGGTTATTCTCAGCTTCTCACCGAACATCAACTATGTTAAAGTCGAGGTAAGGGTTCTGCTTCCCTGACCGTTTCACCCTTTTTGACTTGATCAGTGGCTATAAATGACGCATAACAATGTGACAATTTTGGATTATCAGCCAGAGAAAGAGTGCACTCCGAATCACACAAGGGTGGAGTGCGCTGTTGGATATCCCTTCCTGGGAAGTAATGCTGAGGTAAGATTCGGTAGCTTTAGACACCTACTGTTCTCTGCACCCCTGGTTCACTTCACTGCTGCTTATTGAAGTCGACGTGTACTCCCACATCTACAGGATCATTTTAAAGTGAAATTTGAGACGGACTCATCTCACATTCAGGAAAGCATTTACATCAATGTGACAGCTGTGAGGTGAGTCAGTGTCATTTTATTTATTTATTTTTTTTGTGCTGCACATGGCTGATTCCAACGTGGATGGTATCATCAAAGTGACTTTTTGAGTCAAAAGAATGACAAAAGTGTATATTTCTTACAGTGACAGTGAAGAGCATCATAGCACCCTTAGTGACAACAACGTGCAAATCTCCATCCCTGTGAAATATCAACCTGGAGTCATACTCAATGTGTAAGTAGCTGCGGAAGTCTAGGCAAATCCTATGTGCAGATGGAAGCATGAGTGGAAATGATCCTGATATCAGGGAAGAATCCTGTTTCCGAGCTAGATCAGGAAGGGATGTGGATGTTTGTCTTTTATTAATACATAGTGACAGATTACGGAAGACTATTGCACAGTCCACCCCTTCAACTGACTTAGACAAAAGGCAGTGAATTATTTAATTATCAGTTTAGTAATTTGTTAAATATTGTGTCTTGTACTAAAATACATTGATTGCTACCTCCCTAGGCCTTTTTCCCAGCTACCACTTTCCTAGTGTGTTAGTACAGTAAAAACGACAAATGTTCACAGAAAAGGAGCATTCAAAACCAGGGAAGGATAAAAATGAAATAATTAAACAAATTCATTTAGCGTGTTTTTATTAAAATAGATCCTAATATGTGCAGTGTAATTTCTTGCATTGGGCACGCCTTCAGTTAACATCCCCATTTCTAATTAACATTTAGTTTGTTTTTTTTTTCTCCAAGCTCCTAGGTTTTAAATGTCTTCATCCTTAACCTGTGATGTAATATGCCAAGGGCCTGAAACACAGGAATATGGGTGTATATTAACATTAAACTGAAATCAGTGTCATTTCATAGGCTTTTTGTTATTTGATTGTGTCAGTCCGTATTAAACTTGTGATATTGTCAGTGGTTCTTGGTGTATTAAGTTAAAAGATTTTCTCAACAATATTATTTCAGTATTAAAGCAGGTTTCATCTCTCAGCTGTTTCAACAAACAGCAGATATTAAAGTCAGAGATTAGTCAGAGAGAGTATAAGACTTATTACTTTTCTTAGAAATGTTAAACTTCAAATCTAAAGTAAGAGAATATTGTGTAAACGTTCAACACCCAGGCAGACTAAAGACCTGACCTTACTCTGGTTTATGTAGTTTGCTACCCCCTTGTGGCCAAGCTATCCCATAGCTGGTTTAATTTCTTGGAACACATTGTAATAATTTCAAAATGTGCTTCTTTTCAGGTACCCTACAGATACACACGTAACAATTGAAGATGATGAAGAGTACTCCTTGAAAGACAACGACTGGATGTCGTTCGAGGAGGTCAACATCAGCTACACGGTAACACCTGCGAACTAGAAACCCCCCCCTTTATTTAATACACATATCAATACAATTCAATTCAGTTTTACTTATATAGCGCCAATTCATGAAACATATCATCTCAAGGCACTTTCTAAAGTAAAATTCAATCAGATTATACAGATTGGTTAAAAAAAAGGCCTATCTAAGGAAACCCAGTAGATTGCATCAAAGTTTGGACAAGCAGCATTCGCTTCTCATGAAAGAGCGTAGAGCCACAGGGAGAGTCGTCTGCATTGTACATGGCTTTGCAGCAATCCCTCATACTGAGCAAACATGAAGCGACAGTGGAAAGAAAAACTCCCCTTTAACGGGAAGGAAAACCTCCGGCAGAACCAGGCTCAGTATGAACGGTCATCTGCCTCGACCGACTGGGGAATAGAGAAGACAGAGCAGAGACACAAAATGAGAGACAAAAAAGCACAGAAGCACACATTGATCCAGGAATCCGTTCTATGTTATATGGTAATAGCGGATGATCTGTCTTCCCTGGATGATGTCACAGTTAACAGAACGCCAGACTAGGTGTACCTACTATGAAGAAAAAAAGAGAAAGTTAAAAGCTGAAATGACGACAACCAAGCAAATTGGAGAACAGTAGGAGAACTCAGCAGAGTGAGAGAAATAGGCCCTGATGTCCTCCAGTAGCCTAAGCCTATAGCAGCATAACTATAGAGGTAGTTCAGGGTAACATGAGCCACTCTAACTATAAGTTTTGTCAAAAAGGAAAGTTTTAAGATTAGTCTTAAAAGTAGACAGGGTGTCTACCTCACAGACTAAAACTGGGAGTTGGTTCCACAGGAGAGGAGCCTGATAGCTAAAGGATCTGCCTCCCATTCTACTTTTATAGACTCTAGGAACCACCATCATACCTGCAGTCTGAGAGCAAAGTGCTCTGTTATATATCAGGAGTTTTAGTTGTGAGGTTGATTCAGTTTCCCCATGTCTCCTCCTCTCAGGTGGAGAAGGCAGGCAATACCCTCACCCCGCCTCTTCACCTCACAGTGACGTACCCTCATCGGTCTCCCCTGGCCAACACCTTGCTCTTCCTGACGCGCGTTACCTCCAGCATCGGGGTACCTACGCACACAGAGGCACAGGTCTGAAAAGGTATCTGAACGGGACAAAGCGATGCTCATGTCAGCTTCTCACTGCTCCGCAGGTGAAATGTAACCACGATAAACTCCCAAAGGCCGTCGACAGACGCAAACCAAAAAAGGAAACCCTCACTTTCTTCCTTCTGGTGAGTGGTCGGATGTTGTCATCAGCGGCTGCTGGGTTGCTCCTGTTCTTGTCTGACCAGCTGATTTTCTTTGCAGCAATGTGGACAAACAGCGTGTGAATCATTTCGCTGCTCCATCCCCCAAACCAATAAGAGTCAGGTCGACCTCACCTTCAAAGTGTGGAAGCCCACGTTCATTAAGGTACGATCGGATGACATGCGGGTACTCCTCTGGACCTCCTTCAACGTGTTGCTAGTTGAGATTAGATGGTACGATATGAGTGATGGATGTAAATGAAAATAACTATTTAAAGGCGCTTTGTCTTCCAGGCTGAGTTTTCTAGCTTAACCATGGTGGTGAATGCCTCGTTGACGTTCGACCAGATTCATCTGTTTGAACTGGGCAGCAATGAAAAGAGCAGTGTAAGTCCGTTTTCAGGGACAGAAATGCCTGAAGTGGTCATTTTAAGCACTTAATACGCCTGTCTGTAGAGCCGTACGTTGGCGTTAAGATTGTGTCCACTTGTGCCTGCCAGGCGAGGATCCAAGTTTCGAAGGAGACGGTCGGAGGCATCCCCTTTTGGATCATCATCGTCAGTATCTTGATAGGATTGTTGATCTTAGCGCTTGTCATCTTCATCCTCTGGAAGGTAACATTTCCCGTCTCGTGTCTCCAATTCTGCAATATCTCCTCACCAGCGTGTGTTGCACATTTTCAGCGCAGAAAAAAATAAAAGTCTCCTAAGGAGTGGACTGGCCGTCTAAACAAAATTAGCTAAACACAGAGAATCAAAGCAGTGACAGACCTGCATGGGCTTTTCAGGTCTGATCACAAACCGAGTTCTACGCTCGTCTGTATCTGCTGCCCACAAGCAAGTATGGAAACCGGAGTGCAGAAGCAAAATTCTGTTTATGCCGTCAGCCTTTCTGGGCTTTTACATGAGCTCCCGGTTATTATCCTTAATAATAAAGTGAAGCCAAAGGCAGGATAGTCGAGTTAAAAGAGAGGGGAGATGCACAAGCTGACACCATCGGCATGGGTTCTCACAGAGATCGCCCACATGTGCGCTACAGCTGAACTACGTCTCCACACTGCAGACACATGCACACACGGACTCTCAGCAGTCCCCTCAGCGTGGGCACTGAAGGAAAATCCTGCCGCTCTTTGAGCATGAAATATCCAGAGTTTAGCCCCTGAAAAACAAGAGTGTAACGCTGTGGTTCACTCCTGAAGGGGACACCATTAAACGATGTCCCTTTTTGAGATGTAAAAATGATATTTTGAAGTATTCTTAAAATCCCCCCCGTGGCAACTTCCTGCCCACCGCTGACTGTTGGTAATGGCGCTCTGTTTACCAGCATCGGCACATGGTGTGTTGCTGTTCTTCTGGGGTTGATATGCGCATTTTGCACCAAGATCTTTGTCTAGGGTGCATAACTTGTCCCTGCAACGAACGATAAGATGGCTGGGCATTCCCAGGTGGTCCTCCGTTTAACTCACATGTTGCAATGTAGCCTGTGAAAAGCTTGCGAGGCCATGACATCGTCGTCTTACCTCTCCTAAATTGCAGGCAGAGTAAACTTAGTGTATGCGAACTCCTAAAATCAAAGGAGGTAATAACAGACAACCCTGTCTCTCATCATTCTGCCGTTAGGCAAATAAAAATTATTGTTGGAATTTGAACTACCCTAAATCAGGAAGACCTTTGTCTGATCAAGTGTCTGAATGCAAAAAAATAAAATAACTGCTACGTATCTTATTTTAAAGAACGTGAATTTCTGGTTTCGACTTTGATGACGTGTGTGTGCAGAAAACCTAGTTCTGTGTGGCTGCACGTCAACGCTCATCTAACACAGCTCTCTGTTTCTGCAGCTTGGCTTCTTTAAGAGAAAATCACGGGACTTTTCAAAGGAGGAGATGTCGGACTGAGGCAGCAACGCGAAGCTGCACTGAGTGATGTAAATTGACCCAAGAAAATGGAAGAGTTGCCATAAAACCACGAGACACCTCAGAGCTGCGACATATGGACTATCAGGAGGGGGGGAAAAAAGTTAGCGTCACTATTTCCTACATCGTCGTATGCCACATAGTGATGGAGAATACCCTTAAGCTCCTTTTCAGCACTGCTTGAAGCAGCTGGTTGTAATATTTGGGCTCCTCCGATGGGGTGCACAGAAGAGCCAAAGACACTCACTGTAAATCACTGTAAATGTGGTGTATTTGATTTCTGTTTTCACTTATATTCTTTTCTTTCTTACCAGCCTATTTACAAAGTAGCATCTTTGAAAAAGAAAAAACTACATACTAATAGTTTTTGTGAAGAAAAAAAACAACTACTCAGGTTTTTTCACCATAAAGATCCAAAGTTGCCTATGTCACCGAAAATACTTAACATTGCAGCGATGACAGCAAAAGATGGAAAGGAAGAAAGACGCTTTTTTTTTTAATCAATTTTACTTTTAAGTGTTCGAACATGTTGGCTTCATTAATTTTTTTTAAACACTGTACTTTTAAGCGTTTCTTTAGCATTTTGTGGTTGTTGCTTGATCGTAACTAAACAACATGGCACATCTTTTGTTTCTAGTCAGCTCCAGAGATAAACGGGCGTAGTTAGCGCCCAGCAGAGCCTTCCCTAATTCAGATCTACTGTAAATAGAAGAGCTAATGGATGTAAAGCTGTAAAATGTACAGAGGTATTTTGCATTTAATTTAATGTTTCTGGAACAGGTGATTTTGCTCAGGTGCTCAAAGAATAAAAGACTATGTTTGCTTTTGACATGTATGGAAAAAAAAAAACTATCTGGCTTCAGAATTTAGAGCTTATGCACACATGTAAATAAGGTTATATTTTTGATGAAAAAAAATATTTGATACTATTATCTGCTTAAGCATAGACAAAAGTGATCATTTCTTTTAATCAAGCGGTTTCTTTTACCTATTGGAAAAACTATATTTTAAACGGTGTGGTTTGAAAGATGATGTTTCAGGTCTTGCTTCAATTTCTTGGCGTTTTTATTCGATTTTCTAAATCTGGAACACATCGTTGCCAAATCTCACCTTTATCGCAGTGAGACGCCTTGTTTCATCCCCAGGCTCTCCTCGGCTATTCTTTCTGTGTTGATGAGTAATTAATTTTTTGGAGCAAAAGTATCATTAACAGCACCACAGTAGCTGAGAATGTGTGCGCGCTGTGTTGTAAATGATTAATGAAAGCTGTTGTGACACCCCGTCTTGAATTTGTGTGTCACGTTGAGGAGTTGTTGAGTAACTCTGATGTCAGGGGTCTTCCTCACTGGTTCTACTCTACCAACATGCCCCCTTATATTTTTGGTACAAACTACTTATTTTATTCAAATTCATCTTTATTTCTAGTCAGCACACAGCTAAAAGGCACGTTTGGCAAGAACCTGCTATTTCCCCCTCAGTAGTAAAAAATAAAGTTGAGGGTGAGAAATGACAGCTTTCGAATAATTTTTTTATACTCTGCAGCCCACACCCTCTGCAGTAGACACACGAAGCACAGGTATTAAACTGCATATACGGAATGTATGGCCACGTCGGGTTTATGCAAGATTGTGGAAGCGAAAGGCGGCCCCCGAAGTGAAAGTTGTTAGCTCACACTGCTGTGAAGTCTTCATTGTAATGCACTGGTTTGTCAGAGTATAGGCTATGTACGTCATCATCTGCACAAAAATGATCTGAACAGTATCTACCAAATAAAGAGCTTTTATGCAACAAATGTTCACCGAAGGTTCTTCGTTTTTGTCTTCATTGTTTGTTTTTTTGGGGGGTTTTTTTGGAGGGGGGCTTTAAATCTATTACTTTTGGAAGTTTACATTTTATATATTTATCTACCAAAACAAGTGGCCTGTTAAAGCTTATTAAACATGATGGGTGAATGAGCAATTCCTGGTAATAACAGAGAAACGCACAACGCAAACTCTGAGCCAAAATGGTATTAAAATATTTTTATATTCATTGTCATAGAAAGGCTGCTCTGTCGTGTTTTCTATAGACGGAAACTGAACATTTCCGGTTAAGGAACGTTTCCCGGGCTGATAACCTCAAGCCTGAAGTTGTCTACTAATCAGTAACTAATCAGAATTATTTGCCAGGTATGTTTCCACATATGAGGAATTTGACTCTGGGTTGTACGATGCTTGAGGTGTGCTTACTTATGCAATGACGCAATAATGCAATAATAAAATCAAAAACAGGCTGCAGTATACAGAACACATATATACACACACTATAAACAAAATATGTAATTAGGCAATGAATGGAACAGAATGCAAAGGATGCAGGAGTGAATTATTATTATTACCATTGTAGTTGTTCTTATGCACATGTTAGAGGTGGAAGTGATGTACAGGCGCACATTCACATGCAAACATACACGTCCGAAGTGTGATGAGTGCAAAGAACGCTGGAGTAAATAAGAATAACATGCTGTGTTATGTACATTAGGTAGGTGGATTTGGTGTACAGTATATACAAGACTGAAATAGGGAGTAATGAATGAATAACTGATACATGGTAGCCAGCAAACAGGTGGCTGAATAGAGGCAGGATTACTGGATTATTGCTCAGGAGTTGTTCCTGAAACTGTGAGTCAGATTCCGCTGTTCATTAGTGATGGCTTGTGGGAGAAAAAAATGTTCCTTAGTCTGTTGGTTTTGGCGTACAGTGCTCTCTAGCGTCTACCAGAGGTAATATTAAATAAACCCTACGCTTTGCAAACAAATGCAAGAACAGAATAGTAAAGGGTGCATCTTGTTAAATAAAAATGCAGTCAACAGGTATTTTATCTAAAGTTTTAATTCAGTACATTGATGCAGGGTGATATATTTCAAGTGTTACATTATTATTTTGGGTGGTTATTTGTTACAGCTTTCAAAAACCCCAAAATTTAGAAATTAAGAGTACTAAACTAACACTACTACCAAATTATGTGGAAGTCTGATGACTTTCCAGTTGTCCAGCAGAAGACTAAAGGTCTGCCTATGCTCTGCCCAAGCATATGGAAAGCAGGGTGAAAGGAAAAAGTGTGGCAGAAATTAGGGTCCCAGCATCTGGAGGAAGAGTGAAGTGTCATGGAACCCAAGTTTATCAAGGTCAGTCGATGAGTTTCCAGTCAGTGATAATATAGGGAGCCATGTCATCTGCTGGTCTTGGTCTGCTCATTCACTGTCAAGTTCAAAGTGAGCACAACCATGCGCTGGGGAAATTCACAGCATTTCATGCTTCTTTGCGATTATAAACTTTTTGGAGATACTTGTCTCCTTTTCCCGTAAGGCAAAAGAACCAATACCTGCTTTAATGAGCATGATATCAATGTGATTTATTCAGCAGCAAATATGTCAGGCCTAAACCCCAAAGAGAAGCAATGAGGTATTATCAAATAAATTAATTAATTAAATAGGACAATCAAAGCCAGCAATGTAGTTGTGTTGAAGGGTGCCATTAAAGCAGCACGGGTTTCCTTAGCCCTCTTGCATGCAAAAGGAACACATAATCAAATATTAAGTCCAAATAGTGTGTATAGTATAGAACAAGGAGATATTTTTTAGCAGGGGAGGGGTAGCATATATTTGAAGTTTTGAATAGAATTACTGAGGCACATTTTCCATTACGTTTAAAGGTATTCATATGGATCTTGTTAATATTCTATATGTGAAAAATATGAGTTGTCTCATATTATACATTACTGTACAGTTTCTAGTCATGCATTAAATGAGTATACTAGTTGCTAAAGTACCAGGTTTCTGTAAGCAGTATCTGACCACTCAGTTCCTCCATTTTCTTTATAAGTTTTTTTTTTTATATATATATATATATATAAATGAACATTAGAAAGAACACTTAAACTACATTTTAAATATGCAATACGGTTCTGCGATACATCTTGTGTACCTTAAGTAAAGTCTGTTAACAGTGAAATGCAGGTTTCTGCAAGTCAAGGCTCAGGGCCGATTCGCGCTCAGTGGTCAGAGAGCGCCCCCTGGTGTCCACCCGTCGTAACATTCAGCCATAAAGTGACACTCTGGGACGGGAAGCAGAACAAACTGTAAGCTGCTGGGGGATCCATCTTGCTCGGAAAAGAGACGAGGTTGGAGGGATTTGCCAGCTAAGAGTCGCAAAAAACTGTACCGTCCCTCGCTGAGCGCGCTGGGGAGCCCGAGGAGGGGCTGTGTCGCTGTTTGTATGATGTCCCGACATGAGGGTGAGTTAATAAACAGCTCCACGGTGCCCGGGATGGGGACTACTTTACCTGATCAGGCTAGCTCCAGGGCTAGCTTCGCTGGGTGCTTTTTCGCGTCAGGAGGGGTGGCTGCGCTTTTCTTGGCGGGCTTCCAAGCTTGTCCCTGGACTCGTTTTATTTGCTGTCAGCAGCGCCGGTGGTCATGTGCCTGTCATGTAAAAGGAGCAGCCGAAGCGTCGCTCAACCTGTTCGCAATGAGACAGCAGCAGCTAGCTAGCTGCTAGCCGCGGCTAGCTGCTACATTACCTTATATTAGCCGGGCTAGCGAGCAGGCTAATCTATGCTAATATCAGGAGCCTTCGGTTTAGTAATGACTTCCTAGCATTTTTATACCTCCGCAAATCAGTTTTACGTCGAGACACATGTTTCGAAACTGTAAAAGTCCGTCTCCTACGTGTTTATAAGAGCCGGGGCTGCTGTTTTAAGCGCTTATAGTGTAAGTGTAAGTGCACTGTCACCAAAAAAAAAAAAGCTGAAAGTCTGAGGCCTCTCATTATAAACCAGTATATTCAGACTTAAGTGTTTTTCGCCGGAGTTAGCGGAGTAATAGTTTTTTTTCTCCTGTTGAATTAACTGTTGAGTCACCTTTAAAGTTGAAAAGTAAGAACATAGCAGAGTTTTTTTTTTTTCTTGTTAATGAGCATGTAGATATTTCGCTCTTAAGATTTCTATAATAGTCTTTCAGTGTAGAAGCTATTTATAATGAACATTGTGGAGTTTTCTTCTCCAGCCTGTGCAGTTCTTTCTGTACTGATAAAAAAGAAGCACACGTGTCTGGTTCCTCCTCTCTATTTAACTCCCAAACTTGTGATTTATTCCCCCAAATAAACCTGATATCTGCAGTCATGTTCGGGTTAACAAGTCTGTTCCCCTTTCAAATCATCCGTAGTTTTTTTGTGAGATGCTTGACCCGTCACAGGACCGTACCCTTTAATACTTGTTTACATTGCTTGCAGGCCAAATAAGGCATTTCTTAACCCTCCCAATGAAATGTCTGTGTGATGCCTCACTATAATCAGCTGGTTGAGTCATTGTTTTTATTGACCTTTATGCAGAAAAAAAAGGGAAAGGGGGGACGAGTTTTAACGTTATGGCAAATAACTTAGTAGTCAGGCTATCTGCTCCTGCAGCCAGTCTTTGCGTTTTAGATGTGATTCTCACAGTTTTAGTCGATTGCAGTTCTGCCCGTGCTTTTCCACAGCCGGAAACGTGTCCAGCGCACGTCATGCAAGGAAAAACATCCCTGCAATCAGTAAGCTTGGTGTTATACTTCTAAGAAGTCCAGCTGCGCCCATATTACTCATACTCTGGGCCTTAATTTGCATTTGGTTATTTTATTTTTCTCAGAAATAAATGGGTGGTGTTCATTTTTGGTGATTTGTAGATGTTATTATTATGCTGTAGCAGCATTACAGGCAACACGGTTCAGAGCTCCAGACGGTGCTGTCAGGAGTTTATCCTTGGCTAATTTTTTTTTTTCTTTGTTTCAAAAGTACGCGATTTAGCTATTATTATGCACACACAGGGAAAAAGTCACTTTAGCCTTCCCCATGAACTAGTTTCTTTGTTTGTGGTGGTGGTGGGATGAAATAGTTAGCAAAAGCTTTTCAATAGCTGTACTCTCTGAATTATCACTGAAATTACATATCTGAGATGTAAAAGCACTGGCTACACATTCCAGAGCTGAAATCACACCAAAGTTATGTTTAACCTGCTCAAGTTATAAAGTAAGGCAAATAAAAGCTGCTTTTTACTCTGTTAATGATTTCAGTTACCAGGTCTTGCAGAAAGTAGCCAAATTATGTTTTTGTTTTTTTTCTATCTGTTGGGCCACAGAAACGTGTGGCGTTCTTTCAGCCAGCTGGCTGGAAGTGTGCAGGCAGAGGTGGAGGGGGCAGCTCTGCGTCAATCAACTCTTCTCACTTGGGCACTTTTGATTGAATTTAACTTTTGAAAGTGCTTTGAGACGATAGGTTTCATGAATTGCCGCTATATGAATAAAATTGAATTGAAAATCTGAACGAGTCGACGGAAAATGTTTTCAGCGTGAAACCGTAGCGGTTGCAAAGTATGCGAGACTTTGATGCCAGTAACTGGTCCATCTTTAGGCTCTCTTCAACTCTTCTTTCTGTGTTTATGAATACGTGTCTTTGAGCAAACCTCTAACTAACAACGCCACATTAACCTGTAATATTTTTATTTTATTCTTTTATTTTCCTATATTTTAATCATGTAAAGCACTTTGCATTGTCTCTGTACTGAATTGTGCTATATAAATAAATTTGCCTTGCCTTGCCTTGCCTTGCCTAATATGTGTGTGTGCTCTGTTATAGACGATTAATGAAAGCGGTTGTGGGATTTTTGTTATTTGAGAGTTATTTGCCGGGCGACTCGCTGGCTTTGGTTCCCAACGTGCTGCTATAACTGAGACTGGAGCTTTGATGGCGGTCGCCCGTCTCAAAGGGAACCTTTTTGTGAGGAATTTGTGACGCGATTGTCAGCAAGACGAGTCTGACCTGTGCCTCCTCTGTTCTTTTTCTTTGCAGGTGTGAGCTGTGATGCATGTTTAAAGGGCAACTTTCGAGGAAGACGATTCAAGTGTCTAATCTGCTACGACTACGACCTGTGCGCGTCGTGCTACGAGAGCGGGGCCACCACAACGCGACACACCACAGAGCACCCCATGCAGTGTATATTAACCAGAGTAGACTATGGTAGGAGAAACACGAGTCGCCTATCGAGCCCATTCAGGTGGGATGTTTCCAAGATCCCCGGCCGTCGCTAACGATGTATTCTGTTGGATGTTTTGGTGCAGATTTGTATTACGGAGGAGATACGGTTTCAGTGGAACAGCCTCAGTCGTTCACGTGTCCTTACTGTGGCAAGATGGGCTTCACGGAGACCTCCCTACAGGAGCACGTCACCTCAGAGCATTCAGAGACCTCCACAGAGGTGGTGAGTAGATCCTGAGCTTTTCTTTCTCTCAGCAGTTCAAGCTCCAACCGGTCGACCCGTCATGTGGAGACATCTGGACCCATTTTTTTTTTTTTCTCCTGGTTTTGCTTCCAGTGAATCAGACTTTCTTTTCTTGTAATGTTTTTAAGGAGTCGACAGTTTTTCTAACTTTTTTTTTTTTTTCTGGATCTTCAAATGTTTTTATGAGAGATTTCAGTCCATTTCTTCCACCTGGTAGTAATAAGGGACGTAGTCTGGAAGAGTATGGAGTTTGATTTCAATATTTTCTAAGTGTGGAAATGGAAAATAAGATTGTGGAAAGGAACATCCGTATTTTATCCTCCATCCCCTTGTCTTACCTCTCCCCCTTCCCTCATTCCATGTGTCCTTTCTTCCTTCCTTGTATTCTACCTTGTTTCCTTCATTCCAGGGGTCCTATATCACTTCCTGGTGTCTTTCATTCTTTTCTTGTGTCCTACCCCTCTTTCTTATGCCCTTCCTTCTTCATTCCTTGTTATACCTTCTTTACTGCGTTCCTTTTTCCCTTCCTTGTAGCCTTCTACATGTCCTACCTTCCTTTCTTCCCTTCGTCCCCCCTTCTTTTTTGTCCTTCCATCCCTACCCCAGTTTTTTTTTTATATTATATAAGCCCATCCACTGTAGTAATATTTGCCATTCATTTACAGTGAACCTTAGTATTTTACATTTCAAGGTCAAAGCAAATGCCTGGAAGCTCTAAAGAGCAGACTTTAACTTCTTGATAAAAAATCTGAAGGAACTCTGAGGTAACGTTGACTTTGAAGCATTCAGTCAGCTGACTGGAAGGCCCCGCCCAAATGCCCTTAGTTAGAGCTCCTAGCTGCTGTTCCTTGATGAGATGAGAGTCAGATCCAGGCCTACAGCCTTCCGGAAATGAACTACAAAGCCTGTACTCTCTGCTCTACGGACATTTGTGTTAATTTCCGTGAGGTGGGTCTTGCTTATACGCCATGCCACGCAAAGGATTGTGGGATACCCTATAGCTCCTTAGTGCTAGTAAGGGACATTGCGAGGTTGCTATGCTAAATTAGCTGTGGGAGGAAGCATACAGGCTCCTCTTCCTACCTCCTTCCTTACTGACAGCACTATTCAGACAGCACTTATCATGGCGACTGCTGCAGCACTTCCACTCTGGCTAATGAGTCCGTGCTCTGTAAGGGTATTCGGATGGAGCCGAAGTGTCTTTGCCTTCACATAAACGAGTGGACATCTACGATGCACAGATGGTGTTTATAAATCGCCTGCATGAAACTTTTTGTACTCTGCCTCCTTAACTTTAGCTGTTAATCCTGAGAAAACGGCACTGCCATACTTCAGAAGGTTCCCTAGAGTAAGCTGTACAGGAAGCACACCATCCATGCACCGTTTAAAATGTTAACGTTCTTGTGACCTCTGGTTTATGTAAAACATACACGCTGTCAGACTCTCCTCTGTTTTTTCTTATTTTGTAGCAGGTCACAAGAGGCAAGTTGGATATACAAGAAGGTGCAGGGTCAGTCAAAACCACTTTAGAATGAATACAAAAATCCATCGTAGGTTAAGACGGTAACGGTACTCCAACAAGCAGAAATTGTTAGAGGTTCTGGTTGCAAATTGATCATTTGCATTTGCAAATGATAGTGTTTGCTTTTTTGGAATTGGTACTTATGTTTATTAATAATCTGTAACATCTGATTGCTCAGTGTGGCACTAGATATTAGAGACGCATTCATTTATATTTATGTGCATGTTTGTTTTGCAGACATGAATTTATAAAAGAAAGGGGTTTCAACATATCTAGACATCAGTGGTTTCTGATTGTTTTATTTTTGCAGTTCTTGACTGGTTTACGTGAACAAGTGATGTCATGTGATCAGATGTATCGTGGTTATTTAAAGATGACTCTGTATAAAACTTTTGATAGTCTAAGGTTTTCACAGGGGGCCCGAAATGTTACATAGTCAATGTGGGAACTAGTAATGGAGCAAAACAGTATTTTGTCCACGTTTTCCATCAAAGGGCTTATCCAAGCTAATATAAAGGTGCCTTTCCACTGCAGGAAGCTTTTCAGGAAGCAGGGCTGTTTTTCTGGGGCAGTTTTTGTCCCCTTACGTTTCTAAACAATTTTTTTAAGATAACATAAGCTTTATTGATCTCATAGTGGACAAATTCACTTGTCACAGCGGCTCAATAATCAAAAGGAGGAAAAGGTGCATGAGGTATATACAGTGCGTTCACATATATACAGTGGATCAAGGGGGAAAAAAAGAAATAAAGTAGAGATTTAAGATGACTTGTGTACATTTAAGGTGACTTATATACATATGGATTTGAGTTCAAATTTATTTTATACAAAAAAAACAACTTTGACTTCAACTGGTGAATATCTTTCTTTATGCCAAAACAGGAATACATTTACAACTATTTTGCTTTTACTTAGTTGCTTTCTTTGTATTTATAGTCAAGTACATGATCAGATATTCTTTTTTTTTTGTTTGTTTGTTTGTTTATTGCCAAAAGTAACCCTGGGCTCATATTAAACGTGGTGCGAGTGCGGTCCTGTTCTAGTTTGTCGCAAACCCCGACTGCTCCTAGGCCAGCTGTAGCTCCGGTTGCGGAAGCTGTGAGAGCAGAAGTCCATGTGGTCCTTTCTGTTGCCATCCCTCATAAATTATTACAAAACTGCCATGGTTTTCATTTTTTAGGGCAAAACTCGTTATCCGTGCATTTAAATATCGTATTTCATCCTCCAAAAGCCCCTCTGTTTCCTCGTGTTTTTGTTTCCTCGTGTTTCTGTGTCACCGTTTTCTTTACATTGGTCAAGCTAGTAAGTTGGTGCGGTGATTTTATTCTGAAATTAATTGGAACTTTATCCTGTCTAGCTCCCAACGTTTCCTGTTTAGCTCGTCAAATTCAGGAGTTTGATCCGGTAACCGCTGCGGCGTCCAGTCAAACTTCTGAATTTTTTGCAGTGCCACACGGCCTCGGTCTGCAGCTGATGTGAGTCGACACATTGATTTTTAATTATCTGGGTTCCATGTAGCGCCACAACCGTAACTGCACCGCATTGAATGTGAGCCCAGGGTTAAACATAAAAGAATCACTTCAAATCTATACAGCATTTTATTAGTTTTTTATTTGTGTAGTAGCTCAGATGTTTGATTTGACAGGTAACCGTCCGTCTTCTTCCGCTTATCCGGGGTCGGGTCGCGGGGGCAGCAGCTTCAGTAGGGAGGCCCAGACGTCCCTCTCCCCAGCCACTTGGGCCAGCTCCTCAGGAGGAATCCCAAGGCGTTCCCAGGCCAGCCGGGAGACATAGTCCCTCCAGCGTGTCCTGGGTCTTCCCCTGGGCCTCCTCCCGGTGGGACGTGCCCGGAACACCTCACCAGGGAGGCGTCCAGGAGGCATCCTGACCAGATGCCCGAGCCACCTCAACTGGCTCCTCTCGACGTGGAGGAGCAGCGGCTCTACTCTGAGTCCTCCCCGGATGACTGAGCTCCTCACCCTATCTCTAAGGGAGAGCCCAGACACACTACGGAGAAAACTCATTTCAGCCGCTTGTATGCGGGATCTCGTTCTTTCGGTCACGACCCAAAGCTCGTGACCATAGATGAGGGTAGGAACGTAGATCGACCGGTAAATCGAGAGCTTCGCCTTTTGGCTCAGCTCTCTCTACACCACAACGGATCGGTACAGCGCCCGCTTCACAGCAGACGCTGCACCAATCCGCCTGTCGATCTCCCGCTCCATCTTCCCCTCATTCGTGAACAAGACCCCAATATACTTGAACTCCTCCACTAGGGGCAGCACATTCTCCCCAACCCGGAGAAGGCACTCTACCCTTTTCTCTCGGATTTGGAGGCACTGATTTTCATCCTGGCCGCTTCGCACTCGGCTGCGAACCGCTCCAGTGAGAGCTGTAGATCACGCCCTGATGAAGCCAATAGGACCACGTCATCCGCGAATAGCAGAGACGCAATCCTAAGGCCACCAAAACGGATCCCCTCAACACCTTGGCTGCGCCTAGAAATTCTGTCCATAAAAGTTATGAACAGAATCGGTGACAAAGGGCAGCCTTGGCGGAGTCCAACTCTCACCGGAAACGAGTCCGACTTACTGCCGGCAATGCGGACCAGACTCTGACACCGGTCGTACAGAGACCTGACAGCCCTTATTAAAGGGTCCGGTACTCCATACTCCCGGAGTACCCCCCACAGGATCCCCCGGGGGACACGGTCGAATGCCTTCTCCAGATCCACAAAGCACATGTAGACTGGTTGGGCAAACTCCCATGCCCCCTCAAGAATCCTGCTGAGGGTATAGAGCTGGTCCAGTGTTCCACGGCCAGGACGAAAACCACACTGCTCTTCCTGAATCCGAGATTCGACTATCCGACGGACCCTCCTTTCCAGAACCCCTGAATAGACCTTACCAGGGAGGCTTAAGAGTGTGATTCCTCTGTAGTTGGAACACACCCTCCGGTCCCCCTTTTTAAATAGGGGGACCACCACCCCAGTCTGCCAATCCAGGGGAACTGCCCCCGATGTCCACGCAATGTTGCAGAGCCGCGTTAACCAACACAGCCCCACAACATCCAGAGCCTTAAGGTACTCAGGGCGAATCTCATCCACCCCCGGGGCCTTGCCACCGAGGAGCTTTTTAACAACCTCGGCAACCTCAGCACCAGAGATGGGAGAACCCGACCCAGAGTCCTCAGGCTCTGCTTCCGTAATGGAAGATGTGTTGGTGGGATTAAGGAGATCTTCGAAGTATTCCGCCCACTGAAACACAACGTCCCGAGTCGAGGTCAGCAGCACACCACCCCCACTGTAAACAGTGTTGGTACTGCACTGCTTCCCCCTCCTGAGACGCCGGATAGTGGACCAGAATCGCTTTGAAGCCATACGGAAGTCTTTCTCCATGGCCTCTCCGAACTCTTCCCACGCCCGAGTTTTTGCCTCGGCGACCAGCCGAGCCGCCTGCCGCTTCGACTGCCGGTACACATCAGCTGCTTCCGGAGTCCCACAGGCCAAAAAAGCCCGGTAGGACTCCTTCTTCAGCTTGACGGCTTCCCTCACCGCTGGTGTCCACCAGCGGGTTCGAGGGTTGCCGCCGCGACATGCACCGACAACCTTGCGACCACAGCTCCGACTAGCCGCCTCAACAATAGAGGCGTGGAACATGGTCCATTCAGACTCAATGTCCCCCGCCTCCCTCGGGACGTGTTTAAAGTTCTCCCGGAGGTGGGAGTTAAAGCTCCGCCTCACAGGGGACTCCGCCAGACGTTCCCAGCAAACCCTCACAGTGCGTTTGGGCCTGCCCGGTCGGACCGGCTTCCTCCCCCGCCATCGGAGCCTACTCACCACCAGGTAGTGGTCGGTGGAGAGCTCCGCCCCTCTCTTCACCCGAGTGTCCAAGACATACGGCCGCAGATTAGATGAAACGACAACAAAGTCGATCATTGAACTGCGACCTAGGGTGTCCTGGTGCCAAGAGCACATATGGACACCCTTATGCTTGAACATGGTGTTTGTGATGGACAATCCATGACGAGCACAGAAGTCCAACAACAAAACACCACTCGAGTTCAGATCAGGTGGGCCATTCCTCCCAACCACGCCCCTCCAGGTCCCACTGTCATTGCCCACGTGAGCGTTGAAGTCCCCCAGCAAAACAAGGGAGTCCCCAGGAGGGGCACTCTCCAGTACCCCTTCCAAGGACTCCAAAAAGGGTGGGTAATCTGAACTGCTGTTTGGCGCATAAGCGCAAACAACGGTCAGAACCCGTCCCCCCACACGAATGCGGAGGGAGGCCACCCTCTCGTTCACCGGGGAAAACCCCAACGTGCAGGCACCGAGATGGGGGGCAACAAGTATGCCAACCCCAGCTCGGCGCCTCTCACCATGGGCAACTCCAGAGTGGAAGAATGTCCAGCCCCTCTCAAGGAGACTGGTTCCGGAGCCAGAGCCATGCGTTGAGGTGAGTCCGACTATCTCTAGTCGGAACCTCTCAACCTCGCGCACAAGCTCAGGCTCCTTCCCCACCAGAGAGGTGACATTCCACGTCCCAAGAGCCAGCTTCTGCAGGTAACCCTAACAGGGAAAAAAAAGCACAACTAATATTAGAAAGGACTGCTTTATGTGGAAGTGATTTGGAAACTGCATGATCCGATAAACATGCTTTACATGCAGCAATTGTTTCCCTTAGAGGTGGACAATAATTCAATATCAAAATACATCATTATATAACTACAGTCTATGATTACAGCATTTGTCACTGACTGATGATCCGGGTTTTAGTTTTAAATCAAATATTTCTAAAATGTTGGAGAAGTTTTATAAACCTTTTGTTTGTACAGGCATCTGTTGTGGCCATTCTTGGCAGCCTTTGTGAGGCATTTACTTTGTTTATGTCAATATCGTAATTATATTGTATCGACTGAAATCAAGAAATATGTTGTGATATAAGTTGTGTCCATATCGTCCAGCCTTAGTTAGACTTTACATATTAACTTTAATATTTTAAATGTTACTGCGATAGACTGCCGACCCGCCTCTCGGCCATAGCCAGCTGGAGATAGACACCAGCATCCCTCGCCACCCCAACAGGGATCGAAGTGTTAGAAGATGGATGGATAGATTTAAAATGCTAAAGTTAGGGATGTTCAGTATATTGTTCGAGGTACTGCGACAGTGAAAGCAGTACTAAACTGCATTTGGATGGTACCGATATTTGCAGTGCTGCCGATAAGTCGGGGAGAGAGAGAGACGGTTGCCAAAACCGCGACTTAGTCTGAGTTTTCAGACCCCTCTAGTGACTTTCTTTTTCAGAAAGCGACTAGAGAAAAATCTAGCGACTTTACTCTACGTTGTTGGAGACTTCGGCGACAACACATAAAAGCATCGATTGGTCTGCAGTTTACTTTTTTTAGCAAGCAGTGAGTCCTGCTGTGAGCTCTGCTGCTGCCCGCCTGCCGAAGGAGACCCGTTCCACTGCGTGTCCACATTTCCAATGAATCACGCGTGCAAAGCTGCCGCTGATCCAGCACTAGTCTACAAAGCGGGATGTTAATATAATTATTTTTCACTGAACCGTCGTTGCATCAAAATAAATCTCTGCTTGAACAGAGAGAGAGAGCAGTCTTTCCCCTGCCTTAAAATGCTCGTCTCAGCCTGCGTCTGCACTTTGTTTCAGCTGATCACGTCAAGTCAGATCCTAATAACTATCGAAGCTTTCTTCTCATTATATAAACTTTTTTTCTGGTAATATCACGACTTTCATATCACGCTTTATTCTGGCAACATTATGACTTTTATCTCCTAATTAAAAATTGTCTACGTATGGCCCGATCCATGCACTTTTGACTCAGCAATGATAGTTCTTGTGTTCTCTTTTATGTACCGGCATCGATACCAACATGTTGGTATCGTGACAACACTAGTTAAAGTTTACCATGACCACCAGCTTACAGCCTCTAACCCTTCCCCTTGCTCTCGTTGCAGATCTGTCCAATCTGTGCCGCCTTGCCTGGAGGCGATCCAAACCACGTGACGGATGACTTCACGGCTCACCTCACCCTTGAGCACAGAGCTCTAAGAGATTTAATATCCTTGTTTCTTCAGCAACTTACCACCTGTGGGCATGCTTGTTGATCTGATGAAAGAAATGTATGTTTACGTCATACACCGTGAGGGTTTCACCTTAATGGTCCCTGTTTACGACGAGTCCAGTAGTGTACGGCACGTACGCAGGATGTTCCACCCAGGACGAGGACTAGGCGGCCCCAGAGCTCGGCGGACAAATATGCACTTTACTAGCGGCTCCACGGGGGGGCTCTCATCCTCCTCGTCACAGAGCTCCACCTACACCCCCAGTAACAGAGAGACGATGGACCCGATCGCAGGTGAGAGCCGGGTTCATGCAGGGAGTAATGCTCGACATGGGGTCGGCTCCTTCTGCAGCAATCAGTAACTTTAAAGTCATCAAGCTTTCGTCCCTTATGAGCAGAGTGGTATGTCTAAAAAAATTTAAATGAAATCACAGATGTATGTAAAATAGGCCTGTTTGCTAAGGTTTTAAACATATCGGTGTCAAATTAATTTATATAGCACGTTACAGCATTTAAGTCGCACCGTAGTGCTACACAGACAGACCAAGATCTTTGATTGGGTAATTGGAAAGAAAAAATAACACAAAGAAGATGTGAATAAAATAAGTTTTTTTTTTTGTTTTTAAAAAATGAGAAACGCAGTGTAAACGCAGTGTAAACATAGAAATGGTTAAGGTACGATGATCTATCTAATTTAAAAACCTTGGAGTGGAGGTGGGTCTTTAAAAGCGCTTAAAGATTATGACCAGTTCTTATATGGATGGGGCTGCAACAGAGAAGGCTTGTATGGTATAGTACATCTACAGGTGTCATGAATTTAAGTAGAAAAATCTAAAAACAACTGTTTTGTTTTTTTTTTTTTCTTTTTTAAGAACTGACCCCTTCACATTTGCCCAAATTGTTGCATTTTTCTGCAATATGAGACACACTCAGCCATTGCCCCACCCGCTACGATCAACACAATGATCCGCTGCTGGACGTTTTAACCTCAGCTAACGTGGAGTACAGCCAGAAGAAAACATGTGCTCCTTTTTACCCGACTAAGCAAACACAGAAGCCTCGTTCAGAGGAACTTTTTCGATAATGCAGACAGACAGGAAAAAAAGCCATGCTGAAAGTTGCTACATGCTAGCTATGCTAACGCTACATGCTAACGCCACAGCGCTGATGTTTAATTGCAACATAAAATGCTCAGTAAAGCTCCTGTATCTGCAGTAGTGGAGTAGCAAACCTCCTGGATGACATAAGCTAAGCTATCTGGTTAAAGAAACAAACAACCTAATAATGCCTATCTGTCGGTCTGAGGGCTGTTGTTGAGACGCGCCTTCGCTCCGTTCTTCTGCGGCACAAACCAACGCAGGAAAACGTTAATCGGCTGACGTCCCAGCAGGCCACTAAATGTTGAAGCGATGAAAGGATTTGAGGCTAATGGACCTCAAGGTTGTGGTGGAGCCAGACTGAAGCTGACAATGAGAGCTGAACAACGTAAGAAACCGTAGCTGCCGTAGTTGATCCATGAAGCAAAATATAATGCAAAAATACCAGAAAGGCAGAAAAGGTCCAGGGCTGCTGCTACTGAGTGCATTACAATGGACCAGATCCTTGTTCATACAGGAAAAATGTTTTGTATGCACCAGATCTGTGTGTATTGAAACAATTGATTTTAGTTTAGAATGATCCTTTATTCTTCCCTCAGTAATAAAAGCCTTTTTTTATCATTAGCAAATTGTAGCACAGTGGCACACTAAAGATGCGCAGTTATAATAAAATAAAGGGTACACCATGCCAAAACGGATATTATCGCTTATACTAGTAATTATTTTGTCTATTGTTTTGCCAAACAATTAAATGATACTCAAATGGCATATATCTCTAACCGAGGGCTGAATTATCTGCTGCTTTCGAGGTTTTTGTAGAAACCTTCAAACGCCACCTTTTGTAATAAGCAACTCGTTTTAAAAAAAATGTCATTTTCTGTGTTCCTGCAGAGCTGTTGTCTCAACTGTCCGGCGTGCGGCGGGCTGCGGGGGGGCAGATCAACTCGTCGGGCCCTTCGGCCTCCCAGCTCCAGCAGCTCCAGATGCAGCTGCAGCTGGAGCGGCAGCAGGCCAACGCGGCCCGGCAGCAGGTGGAGGCGGGCCGCCACGCGACGAGACGCGGCAACAATCCCAGCAACGCGGGCAACTCTGCCCCCCCTCCCAACGCGTCCACCGCCAACGCTACCGCAGTGGGTGAAAACAACCCCTCTTCCTCCTCGCAGAGCTCGCAGTTCCTATTAGCACGGTGAGTGCGGCCGGCAGAGCTGAAGACACGGCCGGCTTTTACACATGTAGCGTTCACAGCCCTTAAACTTCTGTGTAGTCTATTTGTTATAGTGGACCAGAACAACACGGTATATAGTTCCTATCTGGATTTAAGTCTGGGCTTTATCTTTATCGTTCTAACCCCAATGAAGAAACGCATGTCCACAGTATGATGCTGCCCCCACCGTGTCTCAGTGAGAAGGTGGAGGTGATTGGCTGAAACGTTCAGCTTTGGTCTCGCTTTAGGAGCATCTCCTGCCACACGCTTTGTCTCCTGTGTGGTTTGTGATAAACTTCTCATGGCTTTTTTTTTTCTTTTCTTTTTTTTATCACCGCCGTTCCATGAACTTCTGATTTAATAGTTGTATTTGAGTGCATGGCTTATTGTCTGATTGGGGCTAGGACTTATTGGTTACACTAGATTCCTCCATAGTGCAGAGGGGTCTGAGAAGATGAGCACTAGGGCTGGGCGATATGGATTAAATAATAAATCTCCGATTTTATCATACCAAATCCTATTGATCGATTTTTTTTTTTTTTTTTTTTTTTTTTTTTTTCCTCCTTTTTGTTTCATAAAAAGAAATTAAAGAAATTATTTTAAAACCTTGCTTTTTATGTCAAGCATTTGGTCCGGGAGTTGACCTGAATTCAAAGTGCAACTAAAAACAAGCTGTGAAACATGCTTGTAAAACAAGTTGGCAGCCGTGCCATTATAAACAATGAAAATATAACAAGACATTTGCTGCTAGTGGTATTACACATTGAGCTAAGAACAGGCTTCACTGCACTTGTGAACTTCAAACTAAGTTAAAAAAAAGTAAAAAGTAAATGAAGTACCTCGTATTATGGTAAAAAAATGTTTCCACTTAACAATATTTTGACAATACATTTGCCTAAACATATATTCAGCATCACATGCTGTTCTCTTCATGGAAACCCAATGAGTGTATTGGCAAAATAAAATCCAGATTTTCCAAAAATGAAATGTTAAAGAATTGTAAATTCGAATTAATCGATTAAATCGATTTATCGCCCAGCCCTAATGAGCTAGCCTTTTTATTCATGTTTCTCCCCCCCTCCCCCTCCTCTCCCCCAGGTTGAATGAACCCAAGATGTCCGAAGCGGACCGTCAGCTCCTGGAAGGAGAGAGGGCCGACCACAGCCTGTTCGTCCAGGAGCTGCTCCTCTCGACGCTAATGCACGAGGAGAGCTCCTCCTCCGACGAGGACGAGCGCCGAGACTTCGCCGACTTCGGAGCCATGGGCTGCGTGGACATCATGCCTTTAGACGTGGCGCTGGAGAACCTCCAGCTCAGAGAGAGCAGCTCTTCAGGGAGGGAGCCTCCGCCGCCTCCTCTTTGATGTCCGAGCATCGAACAGACTGTGTCCTCTGTGCTGCAACTGTCAATGATGGGGCAGCAGACAGCCGCGGTCCTCCCTGCCCCCCCCCCCCCCCCTTCTCTCTCTCTCTCCTCCCCTCCCTCCCCCTCCCCCTCTCTATCTCCTCAGTTTGTTTTAAGGCCCATAACTCACCGTAACTTGTTACATTGTAAACAAAACTAAAAGCGATCAATTGGAATAAAATGTTCATATGGGGAAGGAAGCAAGAAAAGAGATTTATATAAATATATATAAGATATCTATGAAGTTGATAATCAACCCACGTAAATTTTCTTTACCGGGGTTAGCGGTTGCAGGCGGCGTTGCTTCCTGTGGCGTGTGAAGGGAACCTCCATATAAATACCCCCCCCCCCCCCCCCCCATTCAGAAGTGGAGAGAAAACACAAGCCCCTCTGCTGAAGCTGCTCTGTGTGTTAATGATCATTAATAAATAAAAAGTGTTTGGATGGGTTACCATAACTTACCGCATGCAGTTATTTGCAGCGTGCATGACCTTTTTTTTTAACGACCCCTGTCATTGAAATTTTTTGTATTGTCTCCTCAAAGAAGCCCCGGAGCTTTCTAGCTCCTCTCAAACGGTTTCCATCAAAGGTAGCTTAGGCCCCCCCGGAGAGGAAGTAGAGTCACGAAGCGGCGCGCAGGAACGGGACTCCTAAAGGTACGTCCTGTCGGGGGGCGGGGGGGGGGGTGGGTGAGTATTTAAACCCAAGAGAAAACGACTGGGATCGGAAGAAGACGCCGCGATGTGAGAGATCGGTTTGACTTTTTATTTTTATTTTTTTTGTATTAACGGCTGCAGACACGGAAGCCAAGAATGTAAGAGAAGAGCTTCGCCTCTCTAGACGATAATCTTTAGTTGTGGAGATTTTTAAAGCACAGTGTAGTTTTTAATTTATGAACCTCTCGATGCGGTGCTCCTCCACCCTCTGCTCGTGTCAGACCACCTGCTTTCAAAAGGCTTGTTTGACGTTTCGCTGGAGCCTCACTTTTTCTTTTTTTTATCCTAACTCAACTTTTTTCTTTTTTTTTCTTTTAAAGCTAGCACTTTCTATTTATTTATTCCTGTTTTTTTTTTTTTTTTGGTTTTGTTTGAGCCTTGACTTGGATCATACCACCTTCATGCCTCTACTTTTACCCTCCCTATGTAAAGAAAATGTACATTGAATTTTTTTGCGTTAACTTTCATAATGATTCTATGACATGAGCAGACTTTTTTTAAATGTAAATTTAGATTACAATAAATATGGCACACATCTTTTGATGGAAGTGAAAACCTCCACACCTTTGCACATTGTCTTATTATTTGATATTTCAGTTTTGTTAAAAGTAACTTGTTAAAAGTCCTGATCTTTGGGGATGGGCTTTGCAGACACCGCTTTAAAAAATAAATACATTTTATGTAGTTCAAATATTTTGTGACAGTTTATTTCTTCTAACAGGATAGTAAAGAGCAGCTTAAGCCTTTTAGTGTTTGAAAAAAAAAATAGAAATGCTGCTTTAGGAAAGATCATTTCACCTGTAACGGGTTCTCATCATATTTCAACAATTCAAATAAGTGTCTCATGTAGACTTATTACACAGACTGGTAACTTTAGGGGGTTTATTTCTTTCTAATTTTGATGATTTCTGGCTGTTTGTGAAAACCTACATTTCATTTTCTCTAGAAAATTACAATATTACAGATTTTCTGCACAGCCTTACTGAAAAGCTTGTTCATTCACACTACAGGATTTGCACTCTACTCACGCCTCCTGGTTGGGGTCTTTATTTATTTTCTTTTTTTGCATGAATTACTGCATCAGTGCGGCGTGGCATGGAGGTGGTCAGCCTGTGGTGTTGCTTTTTAAATTGCTCTTCAGCTCGTCTTCATCGTTGCCTCCCGTGTCTCGCCTGTTCCTCTTGACAATATTTCAAGGTCTTTGGTCTTGAGCCCAGGTCAGTTTGCCGGCCAATTGAAAAACAGGAACACTGGTCATTCAGCCAGCTTTTGGTACCTTTGTCAGGGTAGGCAGCACCCAACTCCTGCTGAGAAATATTCTCCCTAAAGCCCATCAGCAGAATGAAGCACCAAGGTCGCTGAAGCGTTCTGGTAGATGGCTTTTCATACTTTGAGCATGACGAAACACAGTGGACCTGCTCATCACATCATCACTGAAAACCTCACCCTGGATCTCAAGCAACTTTGAGTCTGCCTATTCCCTCTAGACTGTTGAAATAAGATGAACAATTGACTCTAGACCACCGAGCAACACATCGGTTGCATATATTATTATTTATTTTTTCCTTTGACCAGGTAAGATGCTTGTGACTTTATCACTGGTTCAGTGATAAATTTCATATTTGGAAATTGTAAACTGAACAATGACATCACGATGCAGGATTAGTGGGGTAGAAATCAAGAGTGCATGAAAATAAATTTCTTGGTGTAATTGTTGGTGAAAAAAGTTTACAGGAAACTTCACATCCAATACGTTCATAAAAAAAAAAAAACATTTTTACTCAATAAAACCAAGTTTGTACTTGACCCTAATTCACTCCACTTTGTCTACTGCACTTTGGTCTTTCCATATTTAAGTTACTGTTCGAAGCTCTGTGCTAATAACTACAAGACTTCACTAAATCCGTCTGGATCATATTGGCCCCACTGCTCCGTACATCAAAACTATTCTAATCTATAGATATAGTTAGGTTTCAGACATTATAACTCATGTATAAAGCATGAAATGATCAATTACCATAAAATATTTAAACTGTTTTGTTTCCAGCAAGACCTTCATCCATTACAGGGAGCGTTTGAGTTTGAAGCTCAAACGCTTGGCACCACCAGGAAACAGTTCTGTGTACCAGTCTGTGGTGCAATATTATGCAGTGTCCCAATATCAAACGTTTTAATTCATTATGCAAAAATATGATAATCAGTGGGTATAAAAAAAAAAACAACTAGGTGGAAGAGCAAATATTCATTATGCTGTTTTTTCCTGTATGAGGGAATATATGTGCACTGTGTAACTATGTATATGCGTGTGTGTATATTTATGTCAGAGCTTCTCCTTGTCTCTGCAAGTTTATTGGGTAATATTAAACAAATGCTAATATGTATTTAATATTTAAATAGTATACTATGTATCTGCGTATTTTTCTGAAATGACTATAATTTATATATTAAACCCAAAAGGCAGGGTGCAGATGTACGAACCGACCCCTTTTACCGGGCAAACAAGCTTTTCAATTCAGTTACAGGCGACTGTGGCTTGATGGGTTGAGTAGTCGTCTGGCGATCAGAAGATTGGGGGTTTGATTCCAGCTTGCCCCGGTCAATGTGCCCCTGGGCAAGGTACTTAACCCCAAGTTGCCTACCGAGCTGCATCTCGGTGTATAAATGTGTGCGCGTTAGTGAGAGTGATTGGGTGAATGTTGGCTATAGTGTACAGCGCTTTGAGTGGTCTGCATGACGTGTGTGTGTGTGTGTGTGATGGTTACTTGCGTGCCTGTTTAATAAAACTATAAATCCAAATCCAAGCTGTTTTTGTCTCCCCAAAAATCTTTCACTTTTTTTCCTTTAATAGTCGAAATAATTATTGAAAAACAAAATGTTGTACTTAGTCAAGGTATCTTCATCAGACATTATAATTTGCTCCCATCACCACCACCCACTTCTTGTTTAGCTTTGGGTGTATATATATATATATATATATATATATATATATATATATATATATATATATATATATATAAGCCAACATGTAACTCTAAAACTACAGTATGCTGTAGCTGCTTTGTCCTTGTGTGTGAGGGCTTGTGAACCAACTGTCCGTGTCACTCCTCTGCAGTTATTGTTAGCAACAAATGGTGTCCATGGGATAACTTTCATGCCACTTGGGCCAGCTGCCACTTCTTAGGAGAGCCAGCACCACAGAACAACACGGATTGAGTTTCAGGCCCACTCGAGGAGCCCTCCGTTTTGTCGGTGTGGGGATTTGGTCTGAGCTGAAGGGTCAGTGATGCAAAACGACGTCTGAAAGGGTGAAAAAAAAATGTTTTCTATTAATACATAAGTAAAAGATTTGAGCCAGAAATATACAAAAACGTTTTTTGTCGTTCTTGAAAGCGCAGTATAGAGGGAAGAGGCTTTTTTTTTAAAGGGATTCTATTGTTTTTGGATGGAAACATTTTCGTAGAGCTTCCTCTTGACCTACTTTATGCAAATAAAGCATGTAGGCACGTCACTGAGCTTGGATCCAAATCTCATGAACAAAGGATGCAAGACGAGGCTAACAAAGTTCAATTATCATCCACTCTTCTGAAAATGCTTCGCCGCCCGTGCGGTTACCGCCATTAAACGGCCGTGCGTGACAAACTCACGCCGGCGGTGAGTCGATGCGAGTCGTGATTTAAGTCTCAGCAGCAGAAAGCCGTTCAGAGTGGCGAGTTTCCTCGTGGAGGCTGCTCACGCCGCGGCTCCTGCCCTGAGGTTTGCTCTGCCGACGGTCGCTTTCACTGCAAGTGGCCCTTTGCACACGATGGACGGGATAATGAAAGGTCACATCAACAGCTCGACCTCTCCAGCACGGCAGCGTGTTGATACCAAACACACATGAAAACGGATAAAGCAGGAACGGCTCCACCCTCACCCCCATTTTGAGAGTTTGTGGATGGCGTTTCAAAGCCTGGTCAGTCCACAGGAACCAACCATTTTCAATCAACTCCAGCATTTCTGGTGTGGACACACGTACAAAGCTTGTTTCAGAAGCTTGTTTATGGCTAAAAAAAAAAGTGTGTTTTTCTCCCACTGGCTAAGTGGCATTTACTGTATTATTAGTAGGGGTGTATGCATGTATTTAATAAGAAATTAGTAGGGTAAAATATTAGTTGTTTTTTTTTCAAACTTTTGTCCTTTTTCCAGTGTCCAAATATTGTGTTCTTTCCTCTGTTCTTCATTCTTTTGTCTCTTTCACCTTCCCCTTCTTTTATATCCTTGTTTCTTTCATTTTTCATTCTTCCTGTCTTTCCTCACCTCCTTTGTTCCTTTTGTTTTTCCTTTCTTCCTTGTGTTACTTTGTGTTCTTTGTTACGTCCTAACTGCCTTCTTTTTGTCCTCGTGTCCAGCCTCCATTCCTCATTTTTTACCTTCCTTGTGCCCTTCCTTCTCTCCTTCCTTCTTTGTCATCCTTCTCTTGTTTGTGTCCTTCCTTACTGTACTTTTTTTCCTTTTTCTTTTGTTCCCTCTTTCTTCTGTTCTCCTTTCCTTGTGTCCCTCCTTGCTTCCCATGTTTCCTTACTTGACTGCTTCCTTCTCCACTTCCTTCCAGTTTCTGAGTTTTGCTGGAACCGCTACAGCATAAATCTGCGACGAAATCATGATAAATGTTTCTATTTATTTATGTATATTATGTTTTAAAGTGACTATAAAGGACTGAGAGGTTGAGCTGGAAAAAAGTCTGAAACGTTTCCATCGTAAACTTGGAGGAGCCCTGAGTTTTTAAAAACAAAACAGATTTTTTTCCTAAAAAGCAAGGCCCACCGCACCATTACTCCTCAGAATTTATGAAAAATCATGTTTGGATTCTATCTGCTTGTTTTCTCCTCTAATCAAAATAGACATATTTTGAGTTGTTTTTACGAAAGGTTTGGAGTAAAACAGTCAAGATAAACACGAAAAAGTTAGAATACTTGTTCCAAACGCCACATAAAGGTACGCTCAAACCAACATTCATGTGTTGCTGGTGAAGATTCTCAGTCATCCAGGTCATGGTCATTCCAAAAAAAGTAAAAAACAAAGCAACTGGACTTGTTTTCCGTAGTTGAAGACGTTTCGCTTCCTCTCCCGGAAGATTTCTCAATTCAATTCAACATTCACGTGTGTTGTGAGGAAAAAGGTCAGAAAATGGGTTGCTCGATTTGAACTTCTTTTATCAACAACCGCTGGAAAACCTGCAAAAGCCGACAAAGGCCTCCTGAATGGTTTGGCTGTTGTGGCGCGTACTTAGTCAAACCAAATGGGTCCCTTAATAAGAAGCCTGCAGTGAGCCTCGTCCCGCCCATATGGGGCCCACAGACGTACTGGCTGTGATGTGCGAGCTAGCTATGTTTGATGTGGACTTTTTCTAGGAAAATAATCCTTGATGGAGAACGCAGAGCATATTGTAAGACATACCACCTTTATTAAATGCACAGTATCACAAGAAACATTTCCAGTAATTGTGGATAAGCTACTCACATGATGCACAAAGCATTGAATTGATTGATAGAACTGGCTGATTGAAGCAGGATCAAATCTGCCAGGTGCACACCACACACACACACACACACACACACACACACACGCTTGCATTCAGTCCTATGTGCAAATACATACGCAATCACGCCCACAAACATGAACACGCTCTCACTGTATTTCATAAGTAAAATCTGCTGTCTTCACAGGAATTAAAACTGTAATCTTGTTGTTGTTTTTTCTTCTTTTACCGTATATTTACAAAAGAAATCATTGACACCCCCCCACCCTCACCCCCCCCAAGATAGATTACATTCAAAAAAAGATCCCCACCCGTCTAGATTACATTCAAAATAATATACTATTCATGATGCAAAGTCACAGTTATTCATCTGAAAGAGGATCAAAATAGGCTACAGTCTGTCAGAGGTGGTCGGGGCTGCAGGGCAGGACAGGAGGAGATCTTTAGATCACCGCCTCACCCGGCCACATGTCAACTGGGACGCCTGCTGGCGAGGAGAGACCCGGGCGCGTAGAGTCTGTGGCCCTCCTACAGACAGGCAGCATCTCAGACCGCCTCCGTATGAGCTCTCCGTCACAGTGGAGAGGAAAAGAGGAAATTGTTACTTTTTTTTCTTCTTCTTTTTCTTCTTCTTCTTCTTCTTCAGAGAGAAAAATCAAAACATTTCGTTCAAACAACGTCCTCTGCGGATCAAAAGTCACCCAAAGGAGGAGGATTGTAATTCTCTCTGGTATTGTGAACGAGCACGAGGGAAACCATACAACGGCGCACAGATAAAATCGTATGTACATTTAGTATGTATTGCCAGTGGCCCATAACACATTGTCTTCAATAGGTGTCACACAGTTTTGACGTACCTGCTCGGGAACAGATTATACTTTTTAAACGTAGCCTACCAATAATATAGACAGTTATCAGAACTGTACAGGATGGACACTCATTTATATACAGCCCACACAGGACTATTATACAGAACAGTGTATAAAAAAAACAAAAACAAAAAAAAAAAACATAGTGACACGAACACAAAAAAAAAAAATGCTTGTTTTTATCAGGTTTAAACTTGCTTCAGCGTACAAAAATGCTACAAAGTGCACCTGACAAACAAAACTCATTGCCTGACTCCTTTTAATATATCGATTTAAAAAAAAAAAAAACAACAACAACACAATGGTTGGTTTGATGGGTGGGACAACAAGCGAAGATGAAAGCGCCCCAGCGTGACATTAAGGGCAGCCAAATGCTAATTTACTCTGTCTGCTGCAGCTCAGCAGCAGTCTGTTTTGCATGGCCTTGTAAAAGTATTCACACCCCTTGTTCCTTCCCACATTTTGTCATGTTACGACAGCCGACCTGAAAGACTTATACTGGGTATTTTATGTGACGAACCAACTTAAGGCAGTACGTCGTTGAGAAGTGAAAGAGAGGTGAAACGCAGGTTCTCAAAATCTTTTACACGTTTGAAAAATGTGTAGCTTTAACAGCCCTGAATAAACTTCTGTGCTGCCTAACCTATCAAGACCTGGTAGGTAAGCTGGCTAGCATTAATGGACAGAGGGGTTGTTATGGTAAGTGATTTGATCAAAATCCTTCCATTGTAGCTCCAAAAAGCACGAAGCGCACTACGGCACAGGGCATTCTGGGTAAATTCAACCAAAGCAAACGTAACGAAACTAAAGAAGTTACGCATATCTTGTAAATACCTTGCTGGATGCTCTTCTAAGCGTGACATCGGTGCAATGAAGCAGTATGCGGCCCCCGCACGTTTTATTTTTACTTTATTCGAAATAAAAAATGTAAAAACATGCACGCGTCGCTTCGTAGCGGTTCGTCACATAAAATGTCAATAACAACTATTACCGTTTGTTGTATATGTTGTAATATGTCCAAATATGAAAAGGAATTCAAGGTGTAAGGAATATTTTTTTTCAAGCCATTGGATGTGACACTAAAGACATGAGCGTCAAAACGTGCTAATGCAAAGCAAAGGCTAAAAAAATTTTGTTATCAATTAGCATTAAAAAGCCCCTCTCAGCCCATTCCTCGATCAGTCCTATAAGAGCCCATGAGATTTAAAAAATCTGGCTCCGAAACATCATTCAGAGATGAGCCACCAAACTAAGCAGTTGTTTTGTTTTGTTTTTTCCCTCGATGGCACTGCGGGTGAACGACAGACAGATGGAAAACGAAACAACCAAGTTCACGCTCTGTGCTTCAGATAGCTCTGCTGATTAAAAAAAAAAACCCAAACAACTGGTTCCCACCCAGGTATTATCGTACTTTGAATTAGAATAAAATATGAACAGATATTCACGAAATATGTCTCTTTTTTTAATCAAGGATGTAAAATATATTCCCTTTTATTTAAAAACTTTTAATCGATCTCTTGTTTTTTTTTTGTTCTTTTTTAGGTTTTATTATTATTATTTTTTTTTTTACATGTTCATGACTTAAATACCAGATTTAAATCAACTGGACGTCAAAAGCTCTATCTACAGTAAATGTTCCCATATATTCTCAGTCAATGAGTGTTCCTGCTTCCTGCCTTTTCTTTTTACTCCCAGCAAAATATGAAGCACGGTGTGCCGATGTGTTCAAATTATGTAGAATGGCGGGTCTTTTTTTGTTGTTGTTGTCGTCGTTGTTTTAGACCTGCATTTTGCGCATGTATTTTCGCTTTATTCTCTGAAACATGCCTGCAAATAATCTGCAAATGACCATGACAGCAAAGCGAAACTCAAAAGTTTAAGGCTGCTCTTCGTGGAATGAGGACAGGGGACCGTTTGCATTTTACAGCCACATTTACAACCAGATTCTGTACATTGGATGTAGGCACGGCACCTTCACCTCCTACCCTCCCTCTGCCTCGCGACGTGCCCTCCAGCACTCAGACACCCGTCCAACGTAAGAAGCACACATGCACACGGACTACATACACAGGCGCCGGCGGATCAGCCCAATATATCCAGGTACACAGGCGAGGCCTTGGCCAAGCTCTGCAGCATGCTGTGGATTTCCTTGATGTTCAGCCTCATGTAGGGCTCCCTCTGCCAGCAGCCCAGCATCAGGTCGTATACTTCCTTAGGACAGGAACGGGGCCGCTGCAGGACTCGGCCCTGTGTGATGCACTCAATCACCTGTGGGAGACAGCGGGATATTGTACTGTGTCCAGTTTATCAATTCATGAACTAAATTAAAATAGTTTTGAAAGAAAACACCTAAACACCCAGGACCATGAAAATCTGTCTCGTAAGTGATTTAATAACTACTGAGCTTACAATGTTTTGCAGAGCTGCCCTTGCCTCTGCAACTTTTTCCCATTTTGCCACATAACGATCACCAACTTCGGTGTATTTCATTAGGATTGGACGTAGTAGACCAAAACAAAGCAGTGCATAATTTGAATTTTTCCGAAGTGGAACAAAAAAGTATGGTGTGCATTCGGCTCCCCCGGATCCATCCTTTTAAAGAGTTGCCTTACGGTGCGTTGTGCTTGCAGCTGCAGAGCTTCTGGCTATGGCTCCGTCACCTTTTGCACATCTAGAGACGGACATTTCTAAAGGCAGATGCACACCCCTCTTTTCTAAAAAACCAGTTACCCTCCACTTTGTATTTGCACTACTTCATGCAACTGTATCGTACAAAGTCCAATTAAAAAAAGGTTAAAGCTTGTGATAATTACATGGCAAAGGGAAACAGATGAGGGAAAAGTACTTTGCCCGGGCACTGTTAAGTGTATACTGCATAGTCAGAAGAAAAGACAAGAATCTCCTGTAGTGTGGGTTTAGAGTTTGTTCAGAATATATGTCAGTAATTCAAAAATCTTCTATTTATTCTAAAGCGCTTAACGGCCTATAACTGTACTTGTGCTGTTCGTGCGGACACACACAGACGTATGACCTACAAACATGAAAAGTATCATCATGTTTTGGCAAGACAGAGTTTTGAGCCACATTTTGGTGGATCAGAAATTGTTCTGCACACAAGCTCACACAGTGACAGTAAACGTCTGAGGTCTAGAAATCTGTGCTGTTAGTGTTGGTCAGGGGCGGTTCTAGACAGGGGCCTACAGGGGCCCATGCCCCTGTAGAAATGGCCCTGGCCCCTGTTATGGCCCCTGTACTAAAAGCATGACGTTAAATAAACTTCTCATAATTATTTGCAATGGCAAAGAAACCATAACTGATTGGTCACTTTGACCAATATTATTTTTTACCTATACAGTTTTACTCTAAAAAGAATTTAAAACTTAAGATGTTTTAGTTTAGCTTTAGCCATATTGAGCAGGGGCAAAGTTTTCAACTTCTAGATCAGGGGTCTGAAACCTGCAGTTCCAGAGCCACAAGTGGCTCACTTAATATTATTACACAGTTAAATATTGCCATTTTATTTTTTATTTTATTTTTTTGTTCTGTGCCCCTGTGAAAAAACACTGGCCCCACCTTGGCCCCCCTGGTAAATTTGGTCTAGAACCGCCCCTGGTGTTGGTCCACCGATAAAAAGTGTCTCAGGTAGGAGTAAACATCTTCTAAAAATGATCTAAATCTGAAAAACCGCCATAAAGTGCACATTAGTCACATTGAGCAACTACCTCTAGTTCCATTAAAGCTCTGTATTATGTAGGCTACACAGTATACTACGAGTTGTATTACCTTTTTGTGCTCTTAAACCTACTAAATTTTACAAACTAGTCAACAAAGTTAACAAAAAGTATCTCATTAATGTTGTTTTAGCAATAAAACCCTTGGGTTCCTCAAGCCAGATGACTCAATTTGTTGGAATAAAAAAAAACATTAATATTTTCCGTTACTAGCATCTGCCAATCTCCAAAAAAGATAAAATAACACATTTCCCACAATGCATTCAATAGAGTCTCATAGCTAATCACAACTTGGAAAGTTTCCTCAGGCCTAAACTTTGGAGTGACTGACCTCATTGTTGGAGAGCTGGTACCAGGGCTGCTTGCCGTAGGTGAAGATCTCCCACAGCACCACACCCAGACTCCACACGTCGCTCTCCGTCGTGAACCTCCGATACATGATGCTCTCTGGGGGCATCCAGCGGATCGGCAGCATCGTGTGACCACCCACCTGGGGAGATGGAGCGGCCTCCATTAGCGAGCCTCCGCAGATCAGATAAAAGGGTTTCACTTGCCGGTGACACTATCTCTGTTCACTTAGCCGGGGACTGTGTGACTGTTGATGGGTATTCCCCAGATTATTGAGATTTTCTGCTTTTGTCCAAATCCAGATCAAATTAGATTACGTATTAAATCAATTGCCAGCCTCATCAAGCTTAATCGAATGCAATCTGTTATAACTATCATTCAAAGAATTTGAATGGTCTTGTTACGGATAAGTGCTCTAAGATCCCTCATATTTATTACAGTAATGACGTTTGCATTACGGCTACAGTTAAGACATTTTTGTCAGTCACACTTCCCTAGAGAATATGTCCAGATCAGGTTTACTAATTATTTTGCAGTTTTATTCTAAATAACCATTTGATAAAAAAAAATAAAAAAAAACTGCTCTTCCACATGCAAGCGTACATGCCTCTGCTTACATCACATAAGGCAAAAGGTAAGTCATCAAAGTTCTTTTGAGTATGTCCATTGGTATTGTTCTCGTTTGTTTTCTACCTATTTTTTTCCACAGTTTTTCTTCTTAATCAGATTCCTTGTTGATTCAACTGGTTCTTCTCAAAAATCTTTCTATTATGATTGAGGTTAAGAAGTCTCGGCATTATTTTCTGCAGGGCGACGAGCTGCAACGTCAACTTAACAAGATTGCTAGGAAGATATATTTATAAGAAGCCCGATCTTTTCAGTTAGCCCCACCATGCAGGCACCTGCAGTGTAGTCTTTACCATAAAACCATCATTACAGTCGACTCCGGAGGGAAACAAATTCTTTTGGTTGGCAGTAAGTGGCTTGGTTAAACTAAAGTGGCTTGAGTTCAGGCAGCATGGAGCACCACAATGCAGGAAAATAATATAATTATCTGAAGGCGATGCAAACAGAATTTACTCTATTGACAAGTGGCAAACGGCCATGAAAACCATCCGGATGGGAAACAAATATAGAAACAAATGAGCTCAAGTTCAAGTTACAATGAAAATGATTGGTTCAAGAGAACCAGACACAGAGAAGCAGCATTTAGTTCTTATGCTCCACTTATCTGGAACAAACTTCCAGAAGACTGTAAAGGTGCAGAAAGCCTGAGTTCTTCTGTTTGTTTAAAGTTGCCTTTGAATGTTAATGTTGAAGTTTGTTGTCCCAACTTGTCTTATATGTACAGCACTTTGAATTGTCTTGTTTCTGAAACATGCTATAGAAATAAACTCGCCTTGCCTTGACGTTGTCAGTGTTAACTTCAGCTTTACTAACAACAACAGTATCCATCAGGGTTTGGGGCGTTGTACGACTCAAACTCTGGCTAAGACGAAAAGATGCAACGAAAATGCGTCTCAAGCGTCTCGTGATCTAGGTTGAGATCTGGCAAAGGTTGCTCATCTGGCATAATGTTTACTAATACCTACGGATGCAAATACAAAAAAAATTAGATTTCTCTGTTGTTGTTTTTTTCCTTCAGCTTGCATGTTAAAAACATGCAAGCTGAATTTTTAAGAGCAGAGCAGCACTTTATCATCCAAATGAGTTTTTATTAGGGCTGGACAATTCAATAACAATATATATTGATCGATAGATATATATCGATGATAGAAAAAAAAAGGGTCAATAAAAAGTTCAATATAATGACAGTTTTCCTACCTTTTGCATTCTATCCTATCATGCAGGTTAATATAACAGTCATAACATCCTCCCAACCAATCACAAACGCAGACCCAGGAACCAAGCTCCGCCCCCTTCAAAGAGTTCAGAGAGCACGCGTTCTTTTTTTTAAAAACTTGCAGTTTTGGTAAAACGTTTGAAGAATAAAAAGTAGCGGTATAATTCAGTGTTTCTGTGTTCTTTATTTACAAATAGGTTGCTAAGCAACAGCATAATATGGTCAGGGCTGCACTTAAAATGTATGAATTTGTTGATCCATCCATCCATCCATCCATCCATTCATCCATTATCAAAATTGATCATTTCAATTTTATCGGTATGCTTTTTTTCCCCATATCGTCCAGCCCTGGTTTTTATTGTCGATATACGTACATCTGTTAGGGAATACAAACACACACGACTGGACAGTATCTTTAAATCTATCAACCTGATTGAGAGACACGTCCAAGCTGGGTTTTTTTTTTTGCAAAGAGGACGTTAATATTTAATTGAATTGTGTCTACTGATGTGTACTTTTCACTTTAATTTCCTATATTGATCTTTTACTTACAGTATATAGCGTTAAATTACAAACATAAGGCCTTTTAAAGGCTTTTTATATATATATATATATAAAAAAGAGTACAACTGTTTCAATGGGTAGCTTATAATAAAACGATAACGTTAAACAGCAAAAACCAATTGGTTCGAGCTTTTGTGTAACTGTTGTTCGGGTCTCTGAATACACGTATTCATGTAATTTAACAGTCAAATGATGTGATAAGGGTGTTTTCAGGAATCCTGAAATGCAAATGATAACAATAAATCCCTAAACCTAGAAATGATGAGCAGCGACCTTTAAACATATAATCACAGTTTGATGCACGCCTTGTGCTCCAACCTACTTTTGCTATTTTGGCTTAAGCCAAATTTTGATCAACATGGCATTGAAAAATTTATCTTTGAGTGTTTCATAATTAAGTTTCAAATGTTATGTAATACGTAACTGTGGGGCTTATGGTGATGAGACGTATTTCTCCTCTTTCCTGATTTAAATCGGATGGATGAATAAATAATGTACAGCATAACACAACTAATTGTGAAATGAATGCTGTTGGGTTCACTTTCCAGTTTGATGTAATTTATTGTAGAAGTGAAACAGTTAGTTAGTAGTCCTAATAGACTCCGATCGATGCCTCGCTTCCTACAAAAGGGCCACGTACAATATACATGTATAATATATAAGGTTGCACTTTTATCTTTCTCTGTTTTATGGCTGCATTATTTATTTATGCATTATTTATTTGTTTTATTCTTCATATAGTTTTTCATGCAGCAGTCCTCTAAGCATTTTAGGTGGGTCAGTAGAACAGTTTTGTTGTGCTGTGTCATGCAATGTCATGCTCGTACAATGACATAAAAGATTTTTCTCTTTTACTAAACAAATTATTTAAACAAAAATAGGTAAAACAGTACAACTTTCTAAATTGTGTTTTGTCTCTTAGTCTATTTTATTTGAATAAAAATATTGAATATTGCAGGTAAAAGGCCCAGATTAGGGTGACGTTTTTTTTTTTCTGTACGTCTGTCTTACTTGTGGGACACCAGCAGAGGGCGCTGTGGGATTCAAGTTAAGATCCGAGACAGATGGCATTTAATAAATCCATCTGCTCCTGCTAAATGTACATATTTTTGTTTTACTCTTATCTAGTTTATTATTATGTCCACAAATGGCTGTAGCCTTCTCACGTACATACCTGCACAATCTCACAGTTGACTACTTTGTGGTCTAAAATGATGCTGTCAACGGCGAGTTAAAGAATGATTTAACTCCAGAAACCACCTTTGCTTTTCTGCACTGTTGATCCTTATCACCATGGAAACTATAAACGCACGCAGATTATATATTTGCATTCAAATGGCTTTAAAAATAGACGTTAAACATGGCTATTTTCTGCTGCGACACGCTCATATCGCCAAAGCTGGAGAAAGAAATCAATATTTGCTGCTCCTCGTGTTCCCGTATCAGTTTGTATATATGAGGACAATACAGCGATTGCAAGGATATGCACGTGCGCTGGCGTGTTACGAAGGGTCACATAGAAAGAGGAAGAGCAAACAGCTCTAGGTCACTCACCCTATAGTAGTCTGTGCTGTAAACATCTCTTGACATGCCAAAGTCCCCTATCTTGACCAGCAGATTTTCCCCTACCAGGCAGTTCCTTGTTGCCAAGTCTCTGTGGACAAAATGCTGGGATGCCAGGTAGACCATGCCAGCAGCAATCTGTTGGGCAATGTGCAGCATCTGAGACTGGGTGAGCTCCACCAGGATGCTGTGCTGACCGTCTGCCATGAGAACAGCATCAGGACCGTGGGACCTGCATCCAGAAACGATTTGCATATTTCGATCAAGTTTATTTAAATGGCAACATATCAGGCAGATTGTGTTTAACTCACAATGCACACGTGTTTTTCTTCTGTAGTGAGAAAACGTGCAAAACCTTAAAGGGATTCCTCTTCCAGGCAATAAGTTCTATCAAAATTGTTTTATTTTGAAACTGCATGCATATAATTAATGTAATTTATTGCAGGCTTAGTCCTTATGTGGTTGAGAGCGGGAGCGGTCAATAAGCAAAATTAAACTTTAGGATTATGCATGTAACCAAAACATTTAAATGTGATAATTTGCAACATGCTACTAGATATCTTCTTTCTGTACAATTGCTTTCAAAATAAGACTATTCGTGTAACTGTGCTTTGAAATGCCTCCTTTTAATCAAAAGACTGTATATGTTACGTGAAATGAATATTGTAATTGGGGGTAGGTTCTTATAAGTTCTTGAACTTCTACCTACCCCTTTTTGAGCGCTACTAAAATTTCTTAACATCTCAATGTAAATCTTGCTTGTATTGTTGCTCAAAGAATTAAAGAAAAAAAAAAAACTTTTTAAAGGTTTGTCTGTGATTTCATCACAATAGGATCCCACCTGAGAAACTTGTTCAGGTCTCCATGCTTCATGTATTCAAACACCATGATGAGCGGTTCGCTCTCCACACACACTCCATAGAAGGTGACGATGTGCTCGTGTTGCAGGTTGGTGAGCAGCTCCGCCTCTCTGTAGAAGTCTGCTCGACCGCTTTCGGTGGCCTCCTTCAGAGTCTGCCAGACAGAGAAAGGCATCCAATCAAAACAGCTCCCCAGTATTTTTGTTTGTTTGTTTGTTTGTTTTTTGAAGGAGGGGCTTCCTGATCCGTACCTTGACGGCCACAAGGATCTTCTCATGGTCTGGCACCAGGTTGTAGCACTCGGCAAGAAAGACCTTCCCAAAGGCTCCTTCTCCCAGCTCCCGCTTCAGCACAATGTTGTGCCTTTTGATGTGCTGGACAACTTGAATACAGAAGAAGTTAAATCACTCACAAGATCACGAAGGTGTCTTTATCTTTAGCAGATCATTTGAAATAAATATTTCATCTTAAACAGGCGTGCTGGTCTGGTTGTTGCTGCAGAAGCATTTTTGTAACAATTCAGTTCGCATCAGTATTAAAATCCTTGTAGCCTTTTAATAAAACTTCGGTCCTTTTAAAGTTGCTCTGTTGGTGTCGCCGGCCAATCCAACATTTATCAGGTTTTTTACAAATGCTCCACATTGTTACAGTTTACAACTTAAATATACAACAGAGTGTTTATTTGTAAGATGCACCCCAATAAAGGGCATTTGAAGGTCTAGCTTGCAACAAATATATCCACTGTTATTTAACGCCCCCGTCTTCTGGGTTCGCATCCTCCTAAATTTCTCGCATAGAGGCCACATTTCTATCAGGTCAAGGGATGCTGACCAAGTCAGTAGATTTTCCCACGTGGTTAAAATGTGTCGATCTGTAGGATGTTACAAATTAATACCAAGTCAATCCAAAACATCCATATGCTTTTTCAGGAGGAGGGGTTGCTGTAAAGTCAATAAAGAGATACAGTTAGCTGGGCTAAGTATATTTGACTGGACTGTTATTTAGCTACAATCAAAGCAAAATGGATATGATTGCATTTAAATCTGTTTCTTATTATTAAATTTATTTGATTCTATATTTCGGAATATAAAATTGATAAATGCTTCTTGCAAAGGGCCTTAAGATTCGTTGCGCACTGGTGCCTCATAGATAAACTAAACTGAATTTAATTCCTTAGGATGTTATTGGTTAACATGCATAGAAGCCAACTTAAAGTGTAACTCACCCCAAAACCAACTTTTTTTTTTTTTTTTCTTTACAGATAAACTGCATAAACTGCACCTACGGTTGCAACTTTAATGTTACTGTGTAATTTTTTTATATATTTTCATGCAAACTTGTTTAGTTCTGAAATATTTGTCTTAAAACCATCCTAGTGCTGCCCTCTTAGGGTTGGAGGACATCGCAGTTGAATTTTCGTATTGGTTCAAACGGCACATGCTTTTGTCATCATTGCCCGGTTCGGGTATAAAAGCATTTCAGTCAGACATACGCCCCCTGGCGGAAATTGTGAGCATTGCCAGAACCCAGAACCGAATTTTTCAGGTTAACATTTCATTACCAACAAGTTAGCTTAAGTTTGTTAGCACGTGTTAGCTATGATGCTAACATATCTTTACCACTCAGAAACTGTACCCATCCTGTCCTCCACTTTCTTGGTAGCAGCCACCTTCAGGCAGTGCTGAGTCAGCGCCTTGAGCCAGCGCCTCAAACTGATAAGGCTCAGGCCTGCTGGGCTCCAGCTTGGGTGTTAGCCGTTCATTGTAGCTCCGTTGCTCTCACCGTATACTTTGAACATGGCTGAGAGTCACAAGAAGCAAACTGCGTACAAGTTTATGAGAAGAAGAGGAAGGCCTCAATAAATAAGAAATATGACCAGAGTGGATTTGGGAGATTTTTTTCATGCAATCTCCCTGAAGAGCAGAAGAGCAAGGTAAGACGGTCTTGCGCATGCGCAGTTATTCAAAAGGGGACTTGGGCCACTTTGGTGGCATTTTTGGGGTAGGGTTATGCGTTTATATTGGGGTGAGTTACACTTTAAGACCAATTATAATGCCAAAATCAGTGGCTGCCCCTCCCACTAACACTCAAAGGAAATTAATTAGATGGAATAAAACCATGATTTGCTGCAAAGGACAAGTGTAAACTCATTACAACATTATTAGACAGTGAATTAATAGTATGAGTTTTTTAAATAACAGATTTAATACATATTATGTATTCAATAAATTATCCGTGTATTTGTATTGAGATTATTTCTAAACTAAGTATTTTTTGTGTTTATAGTATGTATTGAATTATGACAATTTTAGACCTCCATAGCCAAATTTCTTGGAAAAAGTATTCAATTGTTGTACTGTAGCTGTGTTTTATGAGGAACTAGTTGTTTAAAATGTTCCAACTTGTATTTGTGTCTGTTAGTCTAACAGACTATAAGGCATATTAATACATATCCAGGCACCTGTACGATCACATTTCAATCACACAAGAGAAAAAATATAAATATATTTTTAAAAACCCCTGTTTACTTGTGGTGTGTATAAATATTTAAAGTGCAGGAGTGGCCTGAGTTTCTCCAGCTGCATGAAGCTGAGCACTTCCTGTCTTAATCAAGTTTGCTACCTTTCCGTCATAAACCAGAAAGAGAAATCAGGTTGTTTGAGAAATACTCCCAGTTGCGAGACACAGTCAGTTTGGAAGCTAAATGAGCCCCACCTATTGCTGTTATTGCAATAAAGCAGTTACAAAATCTACTATGTGGCAACTTCAGGTCTGCTAACCATCAGACTGCAGGCTAGATACCAAAGCATGTAGTCCAAGTAACTAACAACATAATAAAGGCTGGTTTTAGGCAGAAAGCTTTTACATTTTGCACAATAAGTACTTGTAAACTCCAAAATTTTAGGGAATGTTTATTAAATATGTTTTTAAAAATAAAATAAAAATAAGTAAATAGTACAAAAAACATTAGAACTGTAATGATCACTATAGTTGGAAAGTTTTGTTGTATAGCACAGGTAGGCCTGTTTTTTAAATATCTGTTTTAAATAAGAAAATAATCCATAATGTTGAACATTTTTGTTACCATTTTTTGTCTTAATAAATACCAAGAAACTTTTGTATTTTTACTCAAGATTGTCATACCATGATACTAAGTGTATAATAATAGTAATGTAGTATGACATTGCTGTTGTTTGTGTGTGTGTTGTTACTGATTTCTTGTTTTGGCATTCTTATTAGAAACGTAGACATTACTATTATTAGTATTGTCAGCGTTCATTTATATTATTTAGAGGGAAGATTAGCGACTGCTCTTTGGGCTTTCTTCCTCTCTCCCTGCAAAGTGCTCTTTCTCGTTTCTTATGTCACTGTCCATTTTTTCTTCTTCACAAAACTAAACTAAAAAAGTAGGTTGGAATTTAAAGTCTGACATCCTTTGCACAAGAAAGGACCAAAACCCTTTAAAGCTGTAGACAAAATGAAAAGTTTGCGTTTCTGGACATCTACTATTAGCTTTCCGGTTGGCTCGTGGAAAAAGTCACTTCCGTGATGCAGCAGAAATCTGATAATAAACATGGCGCCTGTAGCAATGATCCCTGCATGGATTTATCAGGAAAAGGTCCAGGTTACCCGGCGTTCGTCAAGCAATGCGGTAACTCACACGTGTCGGCTTTCAGCATGCTGCCGGAGTTACGGAAGTACTGCGGATTCTCAATGACAGGAATCTTTGTCATCCCAATGATCACTGCGTCTGGACCCATCTCCGAGGACGACGGGGTGTTGTTGCCATTGGAGACGTGATGAAGAGGGCTGGCAGAGTCATCGTCGTTGCTGATTACCGAGGAGGAGCCTAGGGACCCACAGAGAAGGGGTGGGGGGGGGGGGGGGGGGGGTAGAGGTGGTCAGGAAACAGGAGAAGGAGAGATGGGAAGAGAAGAAGGTGAAGTGGAGGAGATTGGTCATTAGGAAGAAGGAAGAAGAGAAAATGGAAAGAGGAGAAGAGTGGTAAGCAAGGTGGAGGGATGTTAAAGGGTGAATGGGTTTGATGGTGTCCATCATTACATCAAAGTATTAGGTTTCTGCAAACTGTGGCAGTAATGGAAGCCAGAAAACAGAAGTTCCCAAAAAAATATGGCTTTGCACAACAAATACTCATAGTAGTACAATATATTTTTGACTGCTTATCAATTGCTTAATAATGATCAACTGTAGTAGGCATTTTGGGGAAAAAAAATCTAATTTACAGCCAACTGTATACTGTTCTTTGCACACTGTTTTTCTCCTGTAGTGTTACATTCTGATCACTGCTGCACTTTATATTGTAATGCTGCCTTATTCCACCTGCAATCCCATTACACTGTTGTAAGATGTATATAACGAAATTTCGTTGTGTACGCACTCTGTACATAAAAAAAGTTGTCTAAGTCTAAGTTTATAGCGTATAGCATCTTATAGCGTATACTTTTCATGGCCAATTGTTTCATAGATGTTACTTTCAAATTGCATAATTCCACCTTTATTGAAACATTTGATACATATTCAGTCCATTTTAAATGTACATTTAGTATTACGGTAACCTGCCAAGTTTATAGTGCCTTGTAAAGGTATTGATACCAGTGAAATGTTTTTGGTTTTTTTTTCCAATTTTGTCACATTACAAATCTCAATCTTGATCTGGCTTTTATGTGGGAACAAAAGAAAAGTAGCTCATGTGTAATTGTGAAGCACAAATAATATAAAACATGGTTTACATCTTCTATTTTTCAAATAAAGGTCTGAAAAGTGTGGCTTGCATTAGTAATAATCCCCCTTTACTTTGTCACCTCTAAAAAAAACACATTCAGCGGTAGTTTGATTTGTAAAAGCATCACTTATTATTGATAATCCACCCATTTCATTCATTTCTGTATAAATGCCACTACCTGACATTCACTGGAACTCTCCATCCAGTCATACTGAGCTAGACCTATTTTGCTAACTGCAGTAAAAGTTTGTTCAAGAAAATATTACGCCATGTATATTGTTTTCCTTTCAGTTCACAATTGCAAGCTACTCTGTGTTGGTCTGCGACATAAAATCCCGATAAAATGCATTAAAACCTGTGGTTGTAATGTGGCAAAATGTGAAAAGTTTAAAGCATATCAATACTTGTGAGACACTGAAGTTGTATCTTGACCTCTAACAGGAAACATCAAAACATTGCCAGAATAAACACCCATATAGTTTTTTTTTTATTATTTTACAAAAAGCACCAAAGAAAGGACTAACCTCAATCTGAAGACTGAACAAATTACAGATGTTCATTTTTTCCAAGTAAATTTTAGGTATAAGCTTAAGATATATGTACTTTACCTTTAATACCAAAGTTTGAGTTTCTTCCATATTTCAAAATGATGACCATGAGGACGCAGCCAGTCAAGGCAACACCGGCAATTCCCACGACGACATATACCTGCAAATGAATACAGGAGAGATTGTGGGCTCAGTAAGGAGTCAATATTAAGCTACAGTATATTGAATTGGTAGAAACACTATACAGTACCTATACTGATTTAAAATCGCTTGGTATTCTAAAGAGTTTAGGATACCATGCAGTGTACTACTGTTTCCAGGAGCCCAGGATGAGAATGGGCCCCCAGCATCAAAGATTCCTACTTTACCTAAGAGTGGGAACGAGGAGCTTTTCCACAATATTGTTCTTTGTTTAACACCCAACCCATCCAAAGTGTTTGTTGCCAAATAGCTCCGTCTCCTTACATGTAGATAGCATCTCAATGTCGTTATGAGCACTTGGTGACCCAAGGTTATTTTAAGGCTTCATGCACATAAATTGAAAGATTTGTTAAATATTGTAAACCGAATACGCAATTAATAAACAGCAAATATTGTTCTAAGTCATAAAGGTTGGCAAAAAGCCTCGTGATGTTTAGGATCACTTACTGCAACACTGTCGTCCAGAGGAGGAATTGGTGTATCTGGATAAATAAATACTGAAATTGTTATATCAAAGTTGTTGAGAGCAAATATTTTGTAATTCTGATGAATGGGTGCCACGTTATATTGTTTGAGACTGCATGCTGAGCCCATAAAAAATAACTTACCGGGGTCTGGGCATAGGATGCAGATGCAAGGAAAAGGAGAAATAAGCAATGGAAATAATAAAAAGACATTTTAAACAGCATTCAGTACAGGGAGAAAACAGAGTACAGATATCTTCTACAGATATCTTCTGGGTCTTCTTTTGGCACACTTAAATGTTTCAGATCCTTTTAAAGCTTTAGTATCTAACAAATACTGTATAACTAGAGTAAATAAAAATGGCAATGTTCAATTTCAGATTTTATTTTAAAGGAAAAAAGTTATCCAAGTCAACCTTTCTCTACGTGAAAAAGTAATTTTCTCTAAACCTAATAATTGGTTGTATTACCTTTGGTGGCTACAGCGGCCATCAAACAATCAATCTTTTACATCGCAGTGGGAGAATTTTGTGTCACTCCTGTTTTCAGAAAGGTTTTAAGCAGTCTTTGTAAGAGCATGTCAGACTTTGACTAGGCCCTCTAAAACCTTTTGTTATTTTGGTCTTCTTTAAACTATTCAGATGTGGACTTCCTGGTGTATTCGGATTATTTTCCAAGTGTACTTGAGCCTAACGTCACAAACAGATGGCTGGACATTCTCCTGCTGGATTTTCTGGTAGAGCGCAGATTTCATGAGTCAATTAATTATTGCAAGTAGTCCGACACTGAAGCAGCAAAGCAGCTCCAGACCATCACACTATCACTACTATGTTTGACTGTGTCAGACATGTTCTAGCACCGGTATAATGGGAAACGTATTTTCCAAAAGGTTTCACTTTTTTGCACAGAATATTCTCACAAAAGTCTTGGGGTTGGTCACGATGTTGTTTCATTTTTGTCCTGCAGAAGTTTTGGTCTTGGAGCTCTACCATGGATACAACTTTTCCCCGTTTTTTATTTTTGTTTTTTGAATGTGGCCAAAAAAATAAATTCAATCATGCGCACTAGCCTAGCAAGAAACTTAGGGCTCATCGATGTAAATAACATCGAGCTTACTAAATGTCATTATCATTTTGTACATTTGAATGTCAAAACGTGTCATAAAACTGAAATATTACTTACAATAATACTCGTCTGTAAATAAAGGGAAAGAAAAAAACAAAACAAATGTGTAAGTAGCTGACTTTATAGTCCCACTTAAAAAAAATTACTTTAGAAACACAAAGCCAACTAACCTGTGGAAGTAATGTTCGGTGGCTCAATGAACTGGGCCGTGACTGTCTTTTCATCCTCTCCATACTCGTTCTTTGCCACTAGTTTATATTCGCCGTTGTGGATATGAGTGGGATTGACCAGCTGCAGGCAGCCGTGGTCCTCGTTCTCAGTCGACTCATGGATCATGGTGCGGATGTAGTCCTGCTCCTGGAGCAGCTCGTTCTTATGGTACCAGAGCAGTTCAGGTTTGGGGTTTCCTGTCACGGTGAATGGGATGCACCAGTGGTGGTTCCGCTGAGGTTCCAGCAGTTGCTGGATGGTTGGGCGGACTAACAACAAGGCAACACGGGTTTGGAGAACAGAAGTGCAGGTTGAAAGAAAGACTCATAGGAAAGGATAGCCTTAATATTAAACGATATTTCAACTCTGAAGACAAGAAAACATGGACGAAGAAAATGTAAAGATGGGCTATAAACAAGCAGAGGCACGTGGCAAGACATGAGCAGCTTTACAGGAAGAAGAGTTATGCACAGGAAACATGAAAAGACAATAAGATTTGCCAGGAGACACTAATGATAACAAACCGAGAAGCCGTCTGCTTCGACGAGAAAAACATGGTTTAAAAGAAAGCGTGGTAACGGTCATCACAGGGGAAATTGGATTAAACTAAACACAACAATGTAAATATGATTTCTAGAGATGTAGGCCACATTTGAAGTCCTTACAGAGAACATTGAGCTGAAGTGTGGCTTCGGTCTGGCCGACCATGTTCTCGGCGCTGCATACGATCACCCTGCCATTGTCATCAGGAGACAGGCCTGACAAGGTGAGGGTGTTCTTCGTTTCCATAGGGTCAATCTGAAAATGCGAGATTATTGGATCAGTTATACATCCTGTGTACAGACGTGCCAAATAGGCAGATTATTTATATGAACACTTAGGGTCGGGTAGTAACTAGGTTTACATTTAACAGTGACATGTAATTTAAAAACAAAATAAAAGCAACTGTAAATTATTACAGGTACAGATGCATTTAAACTTATCACGGTTTGAAAAATTGGGTTATAAGTTACAGCTAATTATCTTGGGTGGAAAAAGTGAAGCAAAATGTATTAAAATTATTACAAAGAACAACATTTACAGAATAAATATCGGATTTCCAAGCGCAATTGAATGCATCTTAGGCTACGTTCACACTGCAGGTCTTGATGCTCAATTCCGATTTTTTTGTGAAATCGGATTTTTTTGCATGTCCGTTCACATTTCCAAATATATGCGACTTGTATGTGATCTCCTGTGTGAACTGAATGCGTTCAACCGAAGTGTCCCGCATGCGCACTCGAGGACGCGATGACGTCACACGTAGCAAGCGTCCTTAGTGTTTGTGGAAGTAAACATGGATTATAATGCTGCCGCGCATTTTGCGGACATTAATTTATTTTCTAACCGGAGCTTTCCGTCCATTGACTGCTCTTCTCTTTGTTGTCCGCTATGGGTGTCGTCTTTCTTCCCGCTTCTGCATAGCAGGACGCAGAATAGTGGCGTTTGTCGAGTATTGTTGACATACAGGTCGGATAAATGCGACCCGGCTGTACAGACACAGGTCGCATTTGAAAAGATCAGATACGTATCAGAATTAGGACCATATATCCAAGTGGCCTGGGTCGCATTTGAAAAAATCCGATCTGTGTTGTTCAGACTGTCATAAAAAGATCAGATACAGGTCGCATATGGGCAAAAAAATCGGAATTGGGTCACTTCAGGCTGCAGTGTGAACGTAGCTTTAGTGATGTTACGCAGCCATCTAGCACATCCAGTTGAACGTCACTAAACCAGCTACGTTCTTTGATACAAAATTATTTTTTTCCCGTATGCCTCATTCTTTATCATAATGCAGTACTCATACTAGATGATGATGCATCATAGGAACAAACAGTCACAACACCCCTATACAGGCTGAGTTTTACTCGCACAGTGGGTTGCGTCGTGCAGGCCTCTGTGGACTCCGCGCGAGCCCATAGAAGTGGTTTATACTTGACACGGATGTAGGTGCAGTACTCTCCAAAAACACAGGGGGCAGTACTCAACATAATTATTGGAAATGCAGTAAACAAGAGAAGAAACAGTTGACGTCAAACACCCAAAAAGGCCATGTGCAGTATTGTAAACAGTCATGAAGATGGTGGGTTTATGGCAACTAAACAGAAATAAACGTAGGGTTAGAGACGTACTTGAAGATGGTATGTTTGCCCGCTGCATACAGAAAGACGTGAATATGTGAAGATGGGGAATACAGCCTGTCTTTAAATCTATTGGGATCTTTTTTAAATAAAGTTTTTTTTGTTTTTTTTTAAAAACAGTTTGCTTTACTAAATAAAAGCTGATTGATTGACATACAGTGGGTTGTTGTTTTAGACTTCACTTACTCTATAAGTGATGGAAACAGACGTCAAAATCTTTGTACCCACAAACCTGGCCAATAAACTCATCCCTGAAAGCCAGCCAAGAATCTGTTTGTACTGTTTTTAGTTACAGAATAAGCAGTAACAACATAGCATTTACCAAAGTTGTGCTGCTTAAAACTTCTGTGCCATTTGATGTCAGTACAGGCGAACTTGCTCGGCGAGGGCTCCTTTGGATCCTCTATTTTCCATGAAACTTGGGAGCGCGGTCCGTGCCAAGTTACAAAAACTTGGAAGCGCATGGCCCGCGCCGAGACAATGGGTGGGACGGCACAATTGAGTCATTTTTATACATTCAAAATGTAATGTATAAATGTATAAAACTGAGAGCTTTGCTTAGCAAGATTTAGAATGGCGTGAAATGAAAGTGTGAGTATGACAAGGTTAAATCCCACCCTGAGGTCTTTCTGCATGGAGTTTGTTTATCCCCCACTATGTGTCGTCTCTCTGACTGCTGCACCTTCCTTCCAAAGTCCAAAAACATGAACGTTTGGTTAATTGGTCTTTCTAAAATTGTCTTTAGGTCTGAGTGGGTGCGAGCATGGTCGTTTGTCCTGTATGTCTCTTTGTTGCCTGATGATGACCGGGCATCAGAGTCATCACAGGGCAACATTTACATTCTCCTCACTGTGCATTGGGGCAAAATAAACTCCTCCAGTCTTATTTTTCTCAATTCAAATTGTTTTAAACCTTTGAATTAATGGTTTGGCTATAGACATGAGCAAGATTGGTTTAGTATTCCTTTTGCTTATAACCATTTGCTCATTTATGAAGATCAACACATATGAAAGGCGTGTTCTTTTGGTTTTCCTATTTTTCAGATGTGAAGCAGGAAGTTACTGATTATTCTTTCAAAAGTCTTTAGCAATGCTGAATAACTTAAACCTAGAAATATATAAACATAACTGTATTTATTTTATAGAAATTGCACTCAATTGTGGCACTGGGGAGTTTGTTAAAACATCAGTCCATCTGTTGTCTATATACACTAGATCTTTGCAGGGTCATATATGAGCCTGGTGGCCATCACCAGGCCTCATATGACCCGTTGGGCAGGGAGGGTGACTGCTGGATAGGTCCGCAGCCCAAAACCGGGCAACACAGAGACACAAAGGATGAACAAACGTGCACACACACACTCAGACCAAGAGATCATTATAAAGGCCAGTTAACCGTTATGTTTTTGGACTGTAGGAGGGAGCCAAAGTACCCGGAGAGAGCCATCGAGGGGTGGGGAAGAGTTTGTCCCACTGGGAATCGTGGACAAAAAATGGTAAGAATAAAAACATCTAGCTGTTTCCACAGTTTTAGATCAGTCAAAAGGTAATACTAGCAACAATTTATGTCATACTCTCCAGTGTTTAGCAACAGAACGTATGGCTCCACACTGTCTTGAAAAAAAAAAATCAGAATATCCAAAAACAACCTGTGAGTTGTTCTGACGGAGGACAGCTATGTAATAGAAATTTTAAAAATACTGGCAAACAAATCATGTATTATAAATAAACCAAACACGAAGAGATGAACTGAGGTTTTCTAATGGAATGGAATGAAAAAGCATCTTCTAACGAGGACTGAATTAGGACAACTTAAACCACACACAGGTGTATTACATTAGGAGCATTTTGATTGGGGGTTTGTTCTGTTTGAACCTTTAAAGATTTACCCAGGTGTTCTCCTGACTGCTGAAGTGAGAGTGAACATCATGGGAAGATCATAGGTGCTGTCTGAGGGCTTAAAAAAAAAAGATTGTGGCAGCTTATTAGTCCAGTAAGAGGTTGCAAGAAATTTGAAATCAGTCAGTCAACTGATAGGGAAGCCGTCTACAAGCAGAGGGTTTTCAAAACAACTGTCATCTATGCCTACTCTGACTGTCCAAGTAACTTCACCCTGGCTGTAGACTGCAAGGTGCTGAAAATCTCTAAAATGTAATGATAGGACCTACGGCACAATCTTGCTACTGTTGCTTTGAAGCTGAATGCTGTAGAATCAGAAATAGACTTCGCTGGTTAAACTTTCATGGGTGGTGTGCAAGGAGGACGTTTTTGCTCTTCAAGAAAAGGATGAAGACTGGACAAAACAATTTGCGAGAAAACATAGACAAAGACCATGACTTCTGGAATAATGTTCTTTTGACAGATGGTTCTAAAACAGAAGACATGAGTGGCATGAACAGAATATAGTTTTCGAGAGAAACATCCTTGTGCCAGAGGATAGAGATGTAAGTGTCAAAGTTTCAGGGGGCTTTGCTCCTCCGTGACATAGCCAACTCAACAGAGTCCACTATAAATTCTAGTATGCATTAGGGGGGCCTGAGGAAAATGGGAAACGCTCTGTAAAAAAAATGAAGCTGAAGCAGAATTGAATCCTGCAAGATGACAATGACCCAAAACAGACCGGTGAATCCACCATGGACTGGTTGAAGGTTAAGAAAAGGAAATACGTGGACCGATTTAAAGCCCAAAACCTGGTCTCTGTAGATGCTGTGAGGGGACTTAACGTGGGCTACACATGCAAGAAAACTCTCAATCTTCCAGCTAAATGTGGGAGAGGTTTAGATTTTTTTCTGTTTACCTCTTATTAAATCACTTTCTTTGCCAGAGAAAAACACACCAGAGACATGGATAAGTGAACTCCTCCGTTGAAAGAACTGAATATAACATTTAAACTGAATATATTTTGCATGACAAGTTGAAAACATAAATGATACTGCTTTGGTAACTAGTCAATCTAAACATTTTAAAAGATCAGGATGTATTTGGGCTGCATTGTTCTCTTACTTGCTAGCTCTGTTGTCTTGAATCAGGAAGACCCTGGGTGCAAATCCTGGCCAAGGGTCTGTTTGAAGGGAATTTCCATGTTCTTCCAATGCATGCATGGGTTCTCTCTTGGCACTCGGGCTTCCTCCAACAGTCCATACGGTCTCTAAATCGCCCTTAGGCTTAAGTGCATGGTTTGTTAACCTGTGTGATGGACTGGTGACCTGTCCAGGGTGTACCTTACATTTCATGACGGTTCGAGCTAGGCACCAGCCCTTCATCACATCTTACCCAGATTATGGCCCTTTGGACTTAACTTATTCCAACATTTAAAAGGGGCTTGAGGGTAAACCATCTCACCTCATAAGTAGTTGAGAGCATATCAAGGGTCCACTGGATCACAGGAACGGGGGAGCCTGAGGCACTGCACACAGCTTTGACATTACCCCCCTCCTTCACGGTCACAGTTTTGGGGATCAGCTCTACTTTGGGAACCACTGCAAGTAACATACAAAATGTCATAATATATCAGAATATTGTCTCTAGCTTTCAATCCCTCCTGGCTCTGGTGAAGCAAACATACTCAGCCTAAGAAACCCAACAGTGCTTTACATTACCACAGTCTGGTGGAGTGAGTGTGGAAAAGTCCCTCGTCTCCCCAGTTTCATCATTACACGTCAGCTCCGGACTGTCTATGTCTTCTTGGAGTCTTAGTTTGATCCACAAGTTCTCGCAAACACAATCCAGAGGGTTTCCAGATAGAAGAAGCCTTAAAGGAAGCGAAGAAACAAACACATAAAAGATCACGCCGCAGAAAGAGGATGTTGGGCTGCTGACAGTTTTTCGTTCATGTGTCAACTTACGGAAATGTGATGTTGAAGTTCTGAAATGTTCTCCATGACAGCATTGAGAGATTGTTATCTCTGAGATTTCTAAAGGGGGGGGGGGGGGGGGAGAGAAAGGACAGAAACGGTGAAAAGCCAAACAGGGGGAACACGTGGAACAAAAAAACTTTACTGTAAGATGCTGCTTACACATATTGAAGTCTTGTGTTGTTATAAAACGCATCTGAAGATATAGATGTCAATCTCGTCCTTGTCACCGTCCTGTTAGAATGTACAATGCACAATTTACAATTTACTTTGGACAAGTTTGATATCTTACGGAGCGCAAATCAGTGCAATACTTACAGGTTTCTGAGGTTTATGTAGTGCCTTAAACTGCTGTCACTCATGTCAAACAATCTGTTTTGATTGGCAATGTATCTGTCGAAGGAAACCAGATGTTAAACTTGTTATCATGCAAGTTCTGTAAAATTATCGTTTTACAATTATTACACTATGTATTGAGGGAGATAATGTTGAAAAATATAGTGGATTGTATTTTATTCAACGGCATTTTTTTGTTTCAAAATGTGAATAATTTATCTGGAGCTTATTGTTGTTGTGTTAAGTATATATAGTATATTTTTATGTTCATTTCAACAAATTTGAACCCAGGACAGTACGAGGGAGCAGTTGGTAACACTGTTGCCTTGCAGCAAGAAGATTGCGGGTTCAAACCCCAGCCTAAATGGAGTTTTGATGTTCTGCCCATGCATGCCTGGGTTATCTCTGGATACTCCTGCTTCTTCATCCCACAGTCCAAAAAAAACAAAACAAAAAAATTACAGTTAGGTGAATTGATTAAACTAAAATTCCCCTTGGGTATATAAATGCATGTGAAATGGATGTTTGTCCTGTGTGTCTGTTGCCCTGTGGGGAGCTGCCAACCTGTCCAGGATGTACCTTTATTCTTGCCCAGTGAACGCAGGGGATAGGATACAGTCCCCCCATGACCGTGTAAGGATAATGGGGTCTGGGTCTAGACAATGGATGAATGAATGAAACTACGATCTGCAGCATGTTAAATCTGAAATCTGTTGATTTCAGATTGATGTGCAGCTGACACCAAATACTTGAAACGAAAATGTATGAACACTTTTCCACTGAGTTACTAAGCAAGTTGCCCGTCCGTCTGTTGTCTATGCCCCATTATCCTTGTCATTGTTGAGGCTGGTGCCTTTCTGCAACACTTATTGGTGCGCGAGGTGGGGTCCAGCCTGGACACACTATTACACAATTAGGGGTTGTAGTTCAAAGCAGGAAAACACTGAAAAACTGTTTTAAGCTATGTTCACACTGCAGGTCTTGATGCTCAATTTCTATTTTTTTTTTTTTGCCTGATATAACACTCTATTTTTTCTGGTGGTCCTTCATGCTACTAAATAAACGCACCCAGCACCAGACTTCTGTCTGAACGGTTCAAGGCTCCAAAGCAACACAAGATAACGCAGATAACAGAAGTAGACGTCATACAGCAGCGAGCTGTTTACCGAAGGTATAGCGGACGTCACTGTTACTTAAAGTGTTCCATTAAGCTTCGTTAAAAATAAAAATAAAATGCAAATACTGGACTCTTTGTGTTATTATGAGGTTGTTGAGCAATGGGAGTCAACACTATTAAGACCACATCAAAACAAGAACAAGAAAGGAAGAAAACAACACAGTTATTAGTGGTCTTTTTTGAAGCTGTTACTGCTACTGCTGTAAAGACGTCTGTGTGGACGTGTGGTGAGAGGCAGGACAGTGACGTAAACGTTGGATGAAATTTGACATGACCGTTCAGACGGCAAATGCTTTAAATAATGTATCCGAATTAAATTGCGCAAATCAGATTTTTTGGGGGGTGAAAAGACCGGAATTGGATCGTTTACACTGCCATGAAAAAGACGGATATGTTTCGCGTATAAGCAAAAAGATCAGATTTAGGTTGACTGCTGTGTGAATGTAGCCTAATTTACCTGAAGATTACTATATATATTTAAAACTAACCAAATTAGCTACCTATATTCCAAAAATCAACTGAATTGACATGTGTACCGTCCTTAATTGGTTTTGGTGAGGTCACATTTCAGGTAAAAGCTGGATGCAGTTTTGAATAAAATTTTCAAATTTAATAATGAAAGATAATATAAGCAGAAAGCCTCTCTGTATTAGGCAGAGATGTCTGTGTTGCTCTTTTTAATAGTCAAAACATCATATTTAAGGTATGTATTTTTGTCTTGCTAGAGTAATAAAAGGACTGTCATACAATTGTCTGACATTAATTTTAACCACCAACAAAAGACCATTTATCAAATATTGTTTGATGAGAGCCTAATCTAAATATCTAAAAAATAAAATTGAAATCAAGCATTTTTATTGATTTTAGTTTAACAAAGTTTTAACGCATTTAATTGAAGTGAAACAATATAAATTCCCTAGATTAAAAACTTTTAAAACATGGTACCTGTATTAATTTCAAACCAACTCATTGTTTGAAAGTGCCTTCATTGCTCCGTAAGATAATTTGATTTTAGATAAAAAACATTTCAAAATGTTGCTAACATTCCTATTTTTAATGCAAAAGTAATGCAAAACTCATTTATTTCAGCTCAATTATTACTTTCACCCAGCGGTTTTAGAAGCACATTGCATAATAATTGTGTTACCCACATTAAACAGAAAGTCCTATTTGACATTATAAGGTTTATGACTTTGTATTCCTTTAATCTGATAACTCTCAAAGCAGATGCTCACTAAAAAAAAAAGATAATTTATGTCAACCTAGATACACATTTTAAGCAAGTTATTTTTCTAAATTAGCTCATATAGCCTTAACATTAGACAATAGTCACTTCAACTTATTTTTGAGATTGAAAATCTAACCTGGTATGTTGGGTGAAACCACATCCTCACCCTGTTGTGTTAAATCAACTCACGTCTGGATTGGTCCATATTTGACACATGTCTGTTTTAAAATAACCCAAACAGTCCAAGCTGGACCCAGCATAGACTGGCGACCTGTCCAGGGTGTACCCCGCCTCTCGTACATTGACTGCTGTAGATAGCATAAGTAGTACATGCACACTAGCTTCAGCCCACAGGAAATTTTTGATCTGGTTATATAAAAGAAAAATACTAAGAGTGTTATCTACTGTAGGTAAGAGATTAACTGCTTATGATCTTTCAGCTAAACCTAATTTTAAGAAAGAAATCTGAACCATTCCTTTCAGGAAGTAACTGTTGGCGGATAAGTTTACTTTATCACAAGCTGTTGAGAAAGCAAGTACTGTACATCGAAAGCACATTAGAGGTGGTTGGTGGTCACAAGAGGAGGGCCCACGTATCTAATTCTGCCCCTGTGCAACTTTTGGCCAGCTCTGCATTTTGGGTTATTTTTTTAACTCTGCAGTTTTTTTTACAGTATATGATGAGATCTCATTTGAAAGTTAAGGAACGGTGTGTTTATTACAGTGCAACCGAACAGATCAAGTGATGCAATTTATGTTCCGCTTTAAATCTAATTAATAGCTTTTGGAAGAAAGTGTAGAAATTTCACAAATCGTTGGCTGCTGGTTGTCGTTTTTACTCCTTATTTTTGCTTCTTTTTCGCCGGATCTGAACAAAACGAAGAAGTAATTTCCCCACAAAAGGCGCCTGTTAAATGACATCCATGATGGCTCCAGCGCGTCTGCCTCAGAAAAAAAAAAACTAACCCAGTCTCCACCACTCCGTGCAGTTGTAGGCTGTGTGGACTTTTGCAGCGTTGTAACAGGCACACTCACAGGCCTACACACTGACGCAGATAAGGGCGCACAACTCTAGACAGCCTATTGCCAGCTGTACACAACAGATAAGATCTTCTGTGTAATCTGTCAACAGTATGGTCATTTTGACATATTGAGGATATCTCACTACAACCCCCCCCCCCACCCCCACCCAACCCCCAAAAATGTCTTTCTTTTTTTTTTCTTTTTTTTTTTAAAGAGGCAGCGTGAAGACCCCCGAGGCGTCGCTGCTGGGCCTGAGCATTTTACTCCAGCGTTCTTTACCTCTGGAGCTGTTTTGGAGAGGACAACACACTAATCCAAAATAAGCGTGACGCGCACTCGCGCCACCTTTACGCACACGTACATGAACGCGCAACCACTATGCACTACACACACGCATATATATATATATATATATATATATATATATATATATATATATATATATATATATATATATATATATATATATATATATATATATATATTAACTGTGTGTGTGTGATAGAGAGAGAGAGAGAGAGAGAGAGAGAGAGAGAGATCTGGCAAACCTACCGGTTAGATCGCGTTTTTCATATCATAATATCATAGCCGAAGGGATTACTAATATTATTGTTATGCGCTGGTCATGATTAAACATCATGCACCCTATGGTTTGGTGTCACTACAACCTGTACGGTGGAATGGAGCTATCTGCGTCCCTAATAAGTTTACTAGATGATTTTCCGCGCACACTTACATCTCGGTGATGTTTTCCATGTCATCTAGCGTAAGGACAGGGAAATCCTCGATCCCCGGTTCGGGATCAATACAAACAATCCTTGAGATGCTGCAAGTGCAGGATTCGGGGCAATAGGCATCGCTGGATCTCCACAGCCCCATCAAAAGCACATACAATCCAAAGCGAGCCATGCCGTATTCCCCCGTGCAGGAGTCCATCGCGGGGCCAGTCAATATACCCCACGACAGAACGGAATCTGGTCAAACTGGAAAAAAATTGGGATTTTTCACTTGCCGCCCTTTACCTTGGCCAAGTTAATCCTTCCGATTCCGCAGAAGGAGAAGAAGTAAGGGAGGGGGATAAAAAAAAAGAAAACAAGACTGCGCTGTCGGTTGGGAATGCGCAAAGCCCACGGTTTTAATATCAAGATGCCATGGACTGGCCTTCTCCGTCTCCGCAGAGCTGGTATCACGCTACTGCATATCGATGCCGCGAAGAAAGGTGTCAAGTGCTCCGTTCTGCCGCCGCCGTCGCCGCCGCCGCCGCCGCTGCTGTTGCTGTCTCACTCCTCCTTTTGCGGGCGCCCGACTGCCTTAGAAAACAAATATGAGCTGCTCCAGATGTTCAGAGATCAATAGGCAGGAGCCCCCCGTGTGCGCTGATGGGGAGGAAAGCTGCGCGGCGGAGTGGAGGGATGCGTGGTGATGCTTCGTGTGTAGGGGAGGAAGGCTACCTGCATTCGTCTATCGATCATCACCGAGGACGGGCGCAGCTCCGAGCCATCCCTTTGGGGAGGGGGGGGGGGGGGGGGGGGGGGGGGGTTGCGATGGTGATTTTATGTCTGACTTAGATGCCACCGAAAAATGCTTATCAGAGAAGCGTCGTTTAAAAAAAAAATGACGCGTTCCCAAAACTTAACAGGCGCTGCAGCAGCAGCGTGATTATGCGGGCGGCTAACTAGTGGCCAGCTTTGGGCCAACAGGACCCACCTGTCAACAAAGACACAGATACAAACTACTGTTGTGGATACTCTGAAGCAATGCGATGGATGAAAGCCTGAGCCTTTTCCATAACAACGCCGTCGTACGGCTGCCCATTAGGCCCGCTGTGACGTACGGGTGACGCACAAGTCGGGGTGCATCTATGAAAAATAATTACCTATACTATGTCTGCAAACTTCAAATAGGTCTCACTCCAATCACCGAGCAGATGCCCAGATGGATGTCTGCTATTTTGTTCCTCACAGTCTGAGCGCCATCTTTAGTGTCTTTTCTCACTTTTTGCTAATCTGATTAGAGACAGTGCATTAAAAAACAAAAACAAAGTGTCAAGTCAAGGTTGAAGTTTAAAAGATAAACTTGACCTCTCAAACGCATTGGAATGAGTAAAAGCCACATCTCAGCAACATAGAATTCAATCAAAAAGGTTCACATATTTCATAAATCTGATTTAAAACGTGACATGCACATAGATTACAGAGCCCCTCACAACTATTTTTTTTAATATTCATACCTGATCAAATGGCAGCAAATTATGCATTTAGGCTTCAAGAGGAGTTGACAATGAACTGCTGATGGGCTATAAATTAAAGCATCAAAATGGGGAGGAAAGAGATTCAAGTAGCTTTGGAGGTGGCACGTTTGTTGGAACTTTGTGTATTTTAGAATTTGTTGACCTTTATGGGCTTTTCTCCCAGCCCTCTCAAAACACCAAAATGTTTGACTCTCACTACAACAAAAGATATGAGGCCCTCAAACAACACATCAAACCCCGAAGCTGTTTAGCTCCAGCTGCAGAAGACCTGTGGGTGCTGTGCCTGTCATCTAAGAACAGAATCACCAGAAATGGGCAAAAACACATTGGATAAACGTTGCCTGGTCCACCGAGTCTTGCTTGCACCTACAGTATTCAGAATTTAGCATAAACAACATGAATGTTTATGGATCCAGATATAAGGATCATGCCATATGGTGGCAGTGTGGGGTTTTTCCTTGAAACACTGTGGACTCCTTCCTCCCAAATGGGGATCAGTTAAACACCACAGCCTACCCAAGCTTTGCTGCTGACTGTGTCAATTCCTATGCGGCCCACTTCCAGCAACATAATACACTATGTCAAAGCCCAAATCATTGTGAACTGTGTGACATTGAGCAGAAAAGTGTCCAGACATTTTTGGGGACAGGTGCTCAATCTACAGATTTTATTTATAACAAAACACAGCGGGATGTATTTAACCGACATATTCATTTATGCTAACACAGTCGATGCGTGTCTAATTAAACAGAGTGACTAAAATAACCAAACAGATAAAATAAATGAATACCAGGCAAACGCAGACAGCGCTGATCCACATTGTACATGCTTTTTGATAACCACACAATATACTGAATAATCATAAAAAAAATATGCCAACTAAAAGCTGATCGAACATTGCTCTGAATAAATGAATTAAGAATAAAGCATCCAATATTTTCTATAAAACGTGAGTATTTACAAGAGGCGAGGGTCTCTGCTGTGGTGAAAGGAGCAAGATCTTTCAAGCAGCTACTTCACAGAATCCTCTACCTTGTTGCCATCTCGGACAAACGTCAGTAAACAGCTGGACAAGGCTTTAAAATCCCAGATTTCACGAGTACAACATTTGTAGGCTAGGCGTTATAAATGGATGCTCTTTGTAAGAAAAGGCCAACGCGTTCCCTTTTATTTTAATTTTTTTCAGGAAACATCGACCCAAAAGTCATATAATGTTTTCAGTGGCGCTATACTGTTAATTATTGTGATTCATTTCAAACAACTTTGGGTATCCCATAAACAATGAAATTACCAGTCTGTCAGATGCTACAGACTACAATAATGTTTTTTATAACAGGCGGCTGCAGGAGTTTGGCCTGGAGCTTTGCACTGAGGGAGGAGCAAGGCGCGGGATTGTGCGTGCCGTGGCTCAGGCCAGGCCCATTTCTCAAATAAATGCCTGTCAAATATAAAAACACTTTTTGATGCAGAGAGGGTGATTTTTATATTTATATATTGATGAATGAGGATCAAAGTCTACCACAGGTTCCACACTAATGTTTTTTTTTTTTTTGGAGACTCCTTTTAACAATTAGCAATTAGTCTGGTTTCTGGGTGAACTTAGTTGTACAGCAAGACACAGGCATCTTGGGTTTGATGGTCATCATGTCAAATGTCTGACATGTGAACTTGGTAAATGTACGTCATAAGGCAGAATAACAGATATTGCATTTGTTATGTTTTACCAAATCTTGGTTCTTTTCTTCAGTCTTCATTGCTTATTTATCCAACTTGAATTTTTCTTGTATTGTCGAAATTTATATAACCTAGCCATATGTCCAAATATGGACTTCCATGTTGTCAGCTGTCAGAACTTTTTTTTTCCACATTACTATATGCCTATGTGCTTAAACAGTAAGTGAGCTCAAAACTTTTTTTTCCACTGTGGTTTATTGGACATCCTGGTCATTAAAGCAAAAATTGGTACTTGTGGAAGTCTAGTCATGTGGCAAGTCCTGCTGAAGAATTAAAATTAGCATCTCTATAAAGCTTGCCAATAGATGGAAGCTGTGCTCTAAAGGTTCTTGGTAGACGACTGAGAGGACTTTGGACTTGATAAAACCCAATGGCACTAACACCAACAGGTGATAGGGCTCCACAAACCAATAATAACTGTAGAAAATTCATTCTAGACCTCAAAAGAACCTGGCTTCTTTACCTGAAGACCCCTGGACCTCCAAGTCAATCTGGGATTTCCAAGAGAAATGCAAACCTTACTTTAATTTGAAAACTTTGGATACCTAGGCATCAGTCTTGTCATTTTTCTTCACAGTCACCGTACTGAAACCGGTTCAGGACCAACCTAAAAAATAATGTGACAGCTGTAGCCCATGCTGAAGGAGAACAAAATCAGCATCAACTCTTGGGGTTTTTAAAACTTTTCTTAAAACACACGTGTACTCACTGGTTAGCAATACAGGGTGAGAGTTGACTTCTTGGGCTACCTTTTTGGTTTTATTTAGTCACATTTGTGTTTTTAATTGGTTTCACCTGTTTCCACCTCCATATAAACTGTGTTCAGACCAGTCATCAGTGCCAGATCATCCTTCTGTGCCTACTGGTGAGTCTAAATCCAGCATTATCTGTTCTGTTTTTGCCTGTTGATTCTGACCCTGTTTGCCTCCGGAGATCTGAGCCACCCTGTCTTCTGATTATCCTGTTAACCTGTCAGTTCTGTTTGCCTGCCCGTCTGGGCGGTACCTGCCTGATCCAGTTACCTGTTTGTTTTTGCCTAGCCCCACCTGTTTCGGACTGCCTTCCTGTGTCATCGGATTTGGACCCGTTCTTGGACTTTTCGTTCTAGGCTTACCCCTTTTTGTAATGACTGCCTGTTTGTTGCCTGACCGGATCTTTCCCTGATGTTGTTGTTAGCCTGTTCCCCTGTTAAGTCTTTTAGTTTGCTGGTTATCATCTTTGGGCTGTTTTTGGACGCTGTCGTTCCAGTTTTGGCTTTACGCCCTCTTTTAGTTTTGCCTGTTTACCTTCCGTTAATAAATTCCCTTTTATCCTGAATCCTCTGCTCGTCTGGCTGCATACTGAGTCTTCTGCCCCGTTCATTACATGAACTGAACATTTTTGATTATCTGTTGGCCAACATCATCAGAATGAACAGAAATAAATATTGAAATATATCACTCTTTAAGGAAGAAATCGTTGTGATACACAAGAGGCCCTTTTTGATTTGAACAACATAACTAGGTTAACTTTTCAATGATATTCCAATTTATTGAGATGCATCTAGCAGAAACCCATCCAGCCCTGATGTTGCTCACTCACAATTCTAAACTATAACAACATTTACCTCAAATAAGACTAATTCCACATATCACTGAGCAGCAGACTGCCCGTTATATATATGTTTCAAAGTGACCCAACAAAACCGTTTTACCACGGATTCCTAAATTTCCCCACATGGTGAGAGAGCAGCCCGGACACATGATCCATGACACAGTCTGGATGGTTAGTGTCGCTATGGTGACTTGCTTTTTAACAAATAGCGCGGACAATGTCAAGTGTCGCTATGGTTGCAGATAAAAATATGTACACTGGCTTTTCTCTCTTTTTTATGATAAACATCAAGAACTGATTTATATCTGTCTCCATGACAACGGCAGCATATAGGACGAGAGAGAGAGAGAGAGATGAGAGAAGAGAGAGGGAGGAGAGCAGAGAAGGTGAAGGGGAGGAGAGAGAGAGAGAGAGAGAGAGAGAGAGAGAGAGAGAGAGAGAGAGAGATTTGTATTTGCAATATCTGTGGGGAAGATATAATACTGCAAGAAAGAGACATCTAATAGGTCAAAACTTGACTCATTCAGAATTTGGATTTCCAAGTGTGAAGTGGAGTGCTGGGTCAAGGTTATGACCTTAGATCTCATAATTTTCAAACATTTATACAGATAAAAAAGCAAAATAAACAAATTAATAAATGAATCTCACAGTGGTTTTAAACGTTTAGTATGCAATTTAATATATAAGTATCCCTGCTGATTTGGTATATTATTTCAAATCTACCAAACATTCCATAAAACATAATTTGGGGAAAAAATACATATGATGTTATAACATTTTCCTTACTTGTGAATCTTCATAAAAACCTTATCTTCCAGAATATCATCTACTATTAGATCATACCTAAACATTAATTTATTTGATGCATATTGCCCTTTCGGAGCTAAAGAAACTC